>NC_068576.1:21274527-21577557 GCF_025698545.1 Gossypium raimondii | reverse complement strand
ACAACACAGGTTACTCTAAATCAGTTACTGTGAGTCAGCCAAGAAAGGTGGTTGGTAATCAACAAAATTCATCAAGGCAAGATTCCGGCATGAAGACTGAGACGTTCCAGTTTACACCAATCCCAATACCGTATAGGGAACTGTATCAAAATTTTTTTGATGCACATGTTGTTTCCCCTTTTCATGTGAAGCCTATACAACCTCCGTATCCCGAATGGTATGATGCGAGCGCACAATGTGACTACCATGCAGGAATTATAGGACACTTAATAGAGAATTGCACTGCCTTCAAGAAACTAGTTGAAAGACTCATCAACATGGGTGTTGTCAAGTTTGGTGACTCATCTAGTGCAGAAAGTCCGCTACCCAATCATGATTGATAAATGAGTGAATGCAAGCGTTCACATCAATGCCATGCATAGAGACACAACTGAAGAAGGGACCTTGTTAGATGCTCGCCCTTGTAAATTTGGGAGTGTTTTAAATAATTAGTCTGTAGAAGAAATCTCTGTAGTCTTTAAAGCTTGCTTAGAGTAATGCTCAAAACACACTTGTTGCTTTTAGCCTAGAGGCAATAAGAATTCCTTCGTGAAATAAGCTCATGTATGAACGTCATTTCTCTAGTAAAATACATCTTTGCATTCATTTTTGAGCTTTCAGTCTTTTCGAATAATTTTCTTCATTCTTTTAGATTTTCTTCCGCATCATTTTTTCATTCATAATCATATTATACAAATAATTATTCACAAACTCATACATTCTTTTGTATATTATTTAGTACCTACTATGGGTCCTTAGATATCAATGACATGAGTGACGCTGCTATAGACTCAGAATCTCCTTTTGGGTGAGACAGGTGTTTAAAGGGATCTCATGACTTTGAAGATAACATAGATCATGGCTTATCCCCAGACTTTTTGAGGATGGTAGAATAAAAGGATGGACAGATCCTACCTCACAAGGAATCATTAGGAATTGTGAGCTTGGTGAAGATTGGAATTGACATGACCACAAAGACGAAGCGAGGCCTTATTGAGTTACCCCAAGAATTCAATGATGTCTTCACATGGTCATACTAATGTATGCTCAGGTTAAGCACTGACAATATAATCTGAATAACAACATGATGTCAGAAATCTGCAGTATGTTCAAAATTAATGTTATGAATGATGCAATGAAAATTCTTTACTGGGGCAATGTCTGTCTCTTTGACTTATCATAACTTTGCTCATTGAAGTCGAATTTCCATTTCTCTGCATTTTTTTATCCTAAGAGGAAGATCCAAAGGTTCGTCCCAGAGAATTTCACTAGGGGAAGCTAGTGTTGAAAAAGATCCTTCCTATACAAAAGGATTTTAGAGGAAAATAGATGTCAAATTGGGAAGGACCTTATGTTGTAAAAAAAGGTCTTTTTTGGGGGAGCATTGATTCTGATTGAGATGGATGGAAAAAACTTGCCTAATCCAGTAAACTCAAATTCTGTCAAGAAATACTTTACTTAAGAAGGAGAAGGAACCAAGGTGAAAACCCGCAAAGGGCATTTTGCGTCCAAAAAAAATGGAAAGGCCAAGGTGAAAACCCGCAAAGGGTGCCTTGAGACCAAAGGGGATTTGAGTTGAAAACTCGAAAAGGGCGGCTCAAATGTTGATCAAAATGGCGCTTGAAATTATTAGAGCAGCTCAAATACTGATCAGAATGGGGCATGCAGTGGTCTTGCTATACCTGAATCAACAGGAAAGGGTAGGCGACATCTTGGGGCATCGATAAAGTACTGTATATCTCCTAAACACATGTTAAACTCAGAATGATCTTCAGAAAGTTTGTACAGAAAAGTTCAGGCTGTGATATCTAGGGCACCTAGTCTCCATACTATTTATTTTGAATTTGGAATACTTCATTCTTTTTCAAGATACATGTTCCCAATCAATTCCTCTTTTATTCTTGATATCTTTGACAATTTATTCATTTCAAGATATGCTTGCAAATTAATTCTATTTTATCCATCGTTATGATCTTTTTGCAAGCATGTTGCATTAGAATAATGATTAATGGACTAATAAAACTTTCACAATGGAAGTTTTGCATATTACTCTAGAATTTTTTTAAATAATACGGGAATCTGAAACAATACTATTGTTTAGAACGCATGATATGGGGTTGCGCGCGGACCAAGATCGAGTTGCCAAGTCACGGGAAACTCCTACGAAAGCTCTAACGAACAGATCTGAAATCAAAACAAATAATGAGATTAAATCTGGAAATTTCAAGATCTGGAAATCAAAATCCCCAAAATAATCAAGAACAGCCAAGAATCAAAGATCTTATGAATAGATGTCGTCGGAATGCGAAAACACGAAATCGATCTCCAATATTGATTCTCAATAAGCCGAATCTGTCCAAAAACACCTAAAACAGCAAGCAAATTCAACAATCATATTTTTAAATGGAAAGTGAGAGATGTTGCGACAAGAATGAAAGAAGAAGAAAAATAATGGAATAAAACGAATCGGGGATTGAACAAAGATTTCGATTCTATCCAATTGAACAACCAAGACGTATTCCCCAAATTCCAGCAATCGAATGTACCCAAGAAGGCTAAAGATGAATTCGGCAAGAACCCTAGGATTTTGGGGGTTTTAAACCGATTATGTGCTGCCAACAAGAGGGATATTTAACCGATTCTTTGAGTTGAAAGAAGGCTGGAAACACAAGAATAACAGCAAATTGATTAGATGAGAAATCGGCACAAGCAGAATTAAAGAAAATAAATTGAACAGCAAGAATTAAAATATAAGTCCTAAAGATCCTTGAAATCCCGAAAGATTTCACAAATCCCTTCAAACGGCTCTAATCTCCCCTCCAAAGAATAACAATGGCAAGAAGAAGGTTGAAGATGGCTCCCACAATCAAAAGATTGTTAAAACAACTTCTAAAGAAAGCTCAAGAAAGAATTCTTGGAGAAAACCTCAAAGAAAATTCTGCACTTTGCAAATCTGAAATTTGATAAATTCTAAGTTGTGTTTACAAAGGGTGGCCGACCATCTATTATATAGGCCTCCAACTAATCCTAATCTCATTAGGAAACTTAAAATTTAAACCTAATTAATAAAAACAATAAGAGAATTTCGGCCAAACACTTAAATGGGCTGTTTGGGCCGAATTTAACACTTCATATTCCTAGAGCCTAAAAATTTAAATTAACAATTAAAATTTTTATAAATTGGGCCCTTTGACATTTTGGCCTGATTTTCAACTAAGTATATATGAAAGTCTTGATTGGGCTGGAATTTGCTTATTGGGCCTCGCCTTCAAGAATTTGGGCTTGTGATCCATCTCCTACCAAATTTGGGTTGTTGATGCTCGTAACGGAGATCCAATGCGCCTTGGCTGCAACATTCGGTTTCTTGGACCAAGATTTCCAAGATTTGAAATCTTAAATTTCTCGATTCTTGAAATCACTCCAAACAGTAAAATTGGGCCAAGATTCGGTTTCTTGATTTTCTTGAAAATAAGAAAGTGAATCTTGATTTTCTTGTTCTTTTGTGTACGCATCTAAGGCCTTGCTAACAAATTCTTGAATGGTCCCATTTAGTTTGGAACGCATTTGTCGGGCCTTTGATCTCGTTATTGGGCCTTGTGGTAGTTTGAGCCCATCACGTTCTTGGGTTGGGCCTTTGAGACTCGTATCAACGCACCAAGCTTAAAGGTTGGAAATCTCATAAGGAAGAGTCTAAATTAAGACTATCCCTTTGAATTTTGTTGTCTAAAACATTGATTGAACAAAATGGCAAGATGTCGTGTTGGTAACAAAGCTTAAATGATCAAGTAAGCAAAGATCGCCGAATAATAAGAAGAAGTTGATCTTGGAGAAGAGAATTCTTCATTTGTGCATGAGCATTTGGTATCCTTGAATTGCGATAGGAGAGGATTGAGAATGTCATATTTCTCTACCCTTGGGTTATAGTGAGAGAATGATGGTACAAATTTTGCGTCCTAGTGGATTGAATTTTGAAGTTTACAGTGGGGGGCAATCTGATCAAGTGTTTCTTTGGAGATGCTAGTCGAGCAAGAGGACGTTGTAGTACGGCTTTAATAAACTTTGAGTAATGATAACCTATGTGATAAGGAAGGATCATTCTCGAAAAAATGTCATTCTGCATTCATTTAAATGTCATCCATACACGTCTAGTTAGGAGCATTTGATTCATTCTGATCATGACATCCTAATCTCTAAGCTTAATTAGGTTCATGAAATAAATCATACAAGTCATGTTCCCAGAGAACGGATCGGTGAAATCATAAAGCCTTAACTCCTTGAGCAGCAGTGGAGCGGGTTGAAAAACAACAGATCTTGTCTTCCCGTACTGGTGGCGAAGTAGATCGAAGATAGCAGATCTTGTCTTCCCATACTGGTGGCGAAGTAGATCGAAGATAACGGATCTTGTCTTCCTGTACTGGCAGCGAAGTAGATCAAAGATAGCAGATCTTGTCTTCCCATACTGGTGGCGAAGTAGATCGAAGATAACGGATCTTGTCTTCCCATGCTGGTGGCGAAGTAGATCAAAGATAACGGATCTTGTCTTCTTGTACTGGCAGCGAAGTAGATCAAAGATAGCAGATCTTGTCTTCCCATACTAATGGCGAAGTAGATCGAAGATAACAGATCTTGTCTTCCTATACTGGCAGCGAAGTAGATCAAAGATAGCAGATCTTGTCTTCCCATACTGGTGGCGAAGTAGATCGAAAATAACGGATCTTGTCTTCCCATACTGGTGGCAAAGTAGATCGAAGATAACGGATATTGTCTTCCTGTACTGGCAGCGAAGTAGATCAAAGATAGTAGATCTTGTCTTCCCATACTGGTGGTGAAGTAGATCGAAGATAACGGATCTTGTCTTCCTGTACTGGTAGCGAAGTAGATCAAAGATAGCAGATCTTGTCTTCCTATACTGGTGGCGAAGTAGATCGAAGATAACAGATCTTGTCTTCCCATACTGGTGGCGAAGTAGATCAAAGATAACAGATCTTGTCTTCCTGTACTGGTAGCGAAATAGATCAAAGATAGCAGATCTTGTCTTTCCATACTGGTGGCGAAGTAGATCGAAGATAACAGATCTTGTATTCCTGTACTGGCAGCGAAGTAGATCAAAGATAGTAGATCTTGTCTTTCCACACTAGTGGCGAAGTAGATCGAAGATAACGGATCTTGTTTTCCTATATTGGTAGCGAAGTAGATCAAAGATAGCAGATCTTGTCTTCCTGTATCGGCAGCAAAGTAGATTGAAGATACAAGTCTTGTCTCCCTAAAGTAGTAATGGAGCAGACAGAAGTAACCAGTCCTATCTCCTTGAAGTTGCAATGGAGTGGATTAAAACCACAGATCTCATCTCTCTGAAGTTGTAGTAGAGCAGATCGCATCAGATTTATCTTTAAGTTGTAGCAGAACAAATTGAAGCTATAAGTCTTATCTCCCTGAAGTTGCAGTGGAACAGATTAAAGATAGCAAATTTTGTTCTTTTGAGAAGCTACAACGTATGAATCCTATCTCCCCGACATTACAGTGGAGTAGATTGAAGCACCAGTTCCTATACCTCTAAAGATGCAGTAGGAAGGAAATAGGCTACCTGAAGAAGAGAAGCACTGAAGAAGTTGAGACTTAGTAAGACCGGGCACAATTGGGCTTTTTAGTCTTTGCTCTATTCCCGTTACACGACAACGAGCAAAGAGGGGCAGCTTTAGCAGGCCCAATTAGCCCGGGCCAGTGTAAAATAAATAATGGGACAGCCCAGGTTTTTTTACAAACCCACACCTAAGCTAGTAGCCCAACAACCTAAGCCCAAAACCCAAAATATCCCTAATCACCGAAACCTTAAGCAGCCTCCCCAGTCTCCAGCCGCCGCAAGATTCGGAGCCGACCTCCTCCATGCGCGATTTGATTTAGCCTTTTTTTGTTTTTTTTAATTTTGGCCTAAAATTTTGTTTAGTTTCGATTTAGTCCCTATTTGTTATTATTATTATTGTTATTATTATTATTACTATATATATACATACGCATATTTTTATAATAATATATACATACATTCTTTAAAATTTTTTTATAAATACATGCACATATTATATATATATATATTATTATTATTCTATTTGCATAACTTTTATATACATATATATACATTTATGTTTTATATACATATACATTTTGTAACACATTTATTTCCCATATCTTATAATTCAAAACATACATGCATTTTCTATAATATATACGTACACTTTTTTTATATTTTCAAATTATTATAAATATTTTCTTTATTATTTTATATATTCCATTATTTTATGTACATATTGTACATATATAAGTATTTAAATATATACATATACGTATTTTCATGATTTACCAATATATATACTTATACATTTTTTATTTTGTAAATATATACACATATACATACTTTTATATTTTTATCTTATTTTCATAAATTTCACATACATATATATACATACATATTTTCTTAGAAATTATTATAAGTTTTTGTTTTATATATTTCATTCTTTTTCCTTTTATATGTATACTTATATATATGTTTTAATATATGCATATACATATTTTCAAAATTTACTTATGTATCATACTTATATATACATATTTTATAAATACATATACATATATAATTTAAATCAAAGTATGTGTTTTATGTTGTATATTAACATTTTATCTTTTTTTAAAAACAAGAAGATATTTGGTTTCGTCAAAACATTAAAATCGTTTTTGTTCAAAGGTTTTCAAGGTCACACAATATTCGATATTTGGGATTTTCAAGAAGATTGAGCCCTAACGTATTGGGTTCCAATTTTCCTTGTTAAACCTAAATAACCGAGATTATCTTTTTCAAAACACATAAATATAAAAATCATTTTCGGGAATTTAACTTGTTGTGTCCTAATGTATTGGGCATGACATATTGCTTTTTCGAGATGAAGATTTTCTTATAAAACAAAAGCGATATTCAAAGTTTGGGGATTTTGAGAAATTGTACCCTAACATATTGGGTCTCGATTTCTTCGTCCGACTTAAACAATTGATTATCCTTTTCAGATTTCATCATTTGAGTTTCTTTTAAAATCTTTTTAACCCTCGACACTAAGACATTAAATAATCAATTTGGTACCGATTTTGGGCGTTACGAGGGTGCTAACCCTTCCTCGTGCGTAACTGACTCCCGAACCCATTTTCTCAAATTTCGTAGACCAAAATCGTTTTTAAGGTGAGCCGATCACACCTCAATAAAGGATCGGTGGTGACTCCAGTTTTTGTTTTTTAAAGTCGAAAACTAAATTTTTGTTTTCAAAAAAATGGTTTCGACAAAGTTCATAGTGTGTGAATTAAAATTATGTAATTTCATTGCTATTAGTTTATGCTTATGTGAATATTAGCATTGAATAATAATATTGAAACTTATTTATTATACATTAAGTTGAGTATGGATGATATTGAAAATGGTCAAAAGTTTAATGAAATAATTGCTTTTGGAATTTTCCGATCAAATGTGATCTGTTTGCATTATATGTGTATATTGATTATGTGATGATATGTTATCTTATAAGAGATGTGAAATTAAGGTAATGCTTGTTTGAATTAGGATACGATTGACATGTCAATAGGGTTTGAACGTGCGCTTGTACGGGATTGCACTTCGGTGCATTTGTTTGCACTTAGGTGCCTCTAATTGCACATTGTGCCTCTGTCTGCACCTCGGTGCCTCTATTACTCATCTTTGATGCCTTTGGTGTGGTGTAGTTACCCGAGTATTCAAGTCAAGTTACTATAGATCATCAGGCTATGTATCAATTATCTTAAAACTTATTTATTTGTTCAATTCTGTTGTTTGTTTATATTGCTCCTAAGTGATAAATGTTACTATAAAGTTCTTGTTTATAAATGTTGATGGTTACATTGAGAAATTGTGGTTGATGGAATTGGTTATGTCTTTTGGAAGGCATCATTTATGTTATAAATGAATATATACTAATGTGGTGTGATCTTGTATTTGGATATCAGGAATTAGAAATTTATTTTCTTGCTTATCTATATTGGTTAAGGTAAGTTAAATATTTAGACTATAGACTTATAAGCTTCTTAAGCTTATTTGTTTCATTTGTTTTTCTTTTGTAGTTGGCATTTTACGGACTGACCGGACGGATTGTTTTGGAGCTCACACTATCTAGTCTTGTTGATAGTTTTTGTTTATCATTTTGGGATGTGGCATGTATATAGGTGTTAAGTTGTTGATATGTAAAGTGTTCATTTATTATAACTAGTTAATGTGGTTGAATTTGGATGCGTACTTGTGTTGATTTTGGTCAAGTTGCTCTTTGGTGCCTTATGTATATGTTAAGTGGTGATGTTTTGAAATGGTAGTTTTGTTGTGAATGACCATATCTTGGTAAATTTTGATTGATGGTTTTAAGCATGAATGGTTAACTAATGGTAAAGTTTATTTCTTAATTGTAACTTTGTTCTTGAATTGAATTGGTGTGTGAATTGAGGTAACTTTTGATGGCATATTGGTTAGACATAGGATGGATGAATACTTGGCATGTATTTGGTGTTTTGAATATGCTTTTAACCATGTGAAATAGGCTAGTTATGGTATGTCTTATTGTGCAAGAAATGGTGCTTGAATTGGCTTGATTTAATGGTTAAAAATGGAGCACACGGGCTGTCACATGGGCGTATGCTACACACGACCACCCCACGCGGTCGTGTGTCTTTATTGTTTTAGGTGCAGGTTTCACATGGTCTGAGACATGGCTTGCGACACGGTTGTGTGTCTCAAGTTAGTATGTAACACGGTTTGACACACGGCCTGTGACATGACCGTGTGACCCAACATCGAATACACATGGTTTAGGACACGACCTGTGACACGACCGTGTGACCTTATTTTGAATACCCGCACGGGCGGACACACGGGCTGGGATGTGTATCTAGACTTCGAATGTTCACACATTCTGGGCTATGTCACACGGCCTGTGGCCCATAGGCCGTGTGACCTCTGTTTCCAAAAAACTTCAAGTTTTTCCTGAATTTTTTGATTTGTTTCAATTCGATCCCAAATTGTTCCCAAAATGTTTCTAGGGCCTTGTAAGCTCGATTTAAGGCCTGTATTTTTGCCATGATTAGATTCAATTTTTATATGTTAACATTTAATTTGTATATGTTTTTCTATTGTGAAGTTAAATGTTCTGTTTTGCTCAGTAATACTCTGTAACCCTAATATGGCAACGGAGACGGGATAAGGGTGTTACAATCATAGAAAACTTCATAATGATCAATTGAGCAAAACTGAAAATGCATGCTTATGCCAATGCAGTATTTTTCAGAAAAACATAATACAGAATTTTTAGAAAACTTCTTACCCAGCTCTGCTACACACCAAATTAGAGTTCCCTAGAACTTGTCCATCCAAAAACACACTAACAATTAATTGTGGACAATGACACAAAGTTGCAGTTAAACAGTCATATCAAATATATGTGGTCACGCTACTATATTGTAGTCAAGATGCTAGAACAGATATGTGTGGTTGAGCCACTATAATTGTAAACAAGTTGCAAGACAGAAATGTGGATAGACCACCAGATAGTGTAGATCATTAAACTACTAGAACTTCCTCCTTACCATATTATCCAGTCCCCATGCAATGTGACATGGCATGCAAATACAGAATCTGAATGAAAAGCATGTATGACATGCAGTTGTACAATAACAAAAATCAGAAGGCATGGAATTCCATGATTTACAGAACAGATGTGTCACAAATTCAACATAAGCAAACTAATTTCACCCTAACGTCACATCTCCCTCTGTCCCATCTGCAAACTCAACTTCACCTGCTACCCCAATTCCACTAGTGGCCACTGAACTTCTCATCAGAATCCCATGAAGCAGATAACTCAATATTTGTAGTAGGCCATTGCTTGCCTTGCTACTCCACCGCCTCATCTGACCATCACCGCTACTCCTTTGGATCAGGCCTCTCAGTAGCAACCTTTTGGGTCCCAGCCACATGTTACTAAGATGCAAGGAAAGATGTGGCATTTGGAGGAACAACTTTCTCGGCAATAGCGTCCTTTTTTGGTGTTTTAACAATTTTACTATTATTTGATATTTAGTTGTACTTATGAATGCTTTTTACCATGGTGTTGAATATCATATTTATTTTTCTATGAAAAGAAATATAAAAAAAAATGTGGTATGTACAAAAGGTATTGATTTTTTAGAAATTAAAGCAATGAATTTTTTGAGCAAAAAATAGAAATTTACAATATGTCCATCTTTTAAATATTGTATCTTGTACAATTATTTTTATTTATAAATATGTTATATTTTAATTGTTTTTAATAATAATTACTTATAATAATCACAAATTAAACCATGAAATATTTTTTGGAAGTAAATAATTAAAATACTTAAGCATATATATTCAATGGGTAATGCATGCAACTTAAAAATCAAGTTAAAATTAAAAAAAAAAAAGACAGTGGATTTTTTTCAAATAAAGAAAGAAAGGCCCATGAAAATTGTTTCTGGACATATAAAAACCCATGAATAAAAGAGTGTAAGTAGTTTGGTCCAAAGAAGACAATTTCACAGGTGAACCCAAATCACAAACTTAAAACATGGACCCATAAAAGCCCACGTCTAAGAATCTGGTTCGATTCAGACAAACTTAACAGGTTTCCACTACAACACCAAATTATTTCTCTTCTATATATAAAAATATCTGCAAAAACCCTAACTCTTTATAACCAAACCTTAGAAAAAAGTAGAGCGGCGGCGGCGGCAGTCCTCCCCCTGAGTTGTAGCCAACAAGAACACCCGTCCCACAAAATGAAGGTTTCTCTCTTCTTCTTTTTTTTCTTAATATAAGAAAAAAAAATGATATATGAATCTTTCTATGGTTTTGTTGTTGATAATTTGTTTGTGTTTCAGTTCAACATTGCAAACCCAACCACTGGTTGCCAGAAGAAGCTGGAAATTGACGATGACCAGAAACTGTAATTTTACTTTTCTTTTATTCTTTTTGGGGCATTTTAAAGATTTTCTTGTTGATGCTTTTCAATTTGAATAGCAGAGCTAAAGCCAATGCTTGTAATTTAACCAAATGAAAAACATGACTTCCCTTTGGTTATTTTTGGCCATCTGCAGTTAGGGACATTATATGTTTAGGTTTGATATACTAGGTGAGATTGCATTTTGTAGAGTATTTAGAGAATATGCGGAAAAAAACAAGTTAGAAACAAATTAGAATGTGCAGTGTTTTTTTTTCTCTAATGGAATTTGGATTTTGTGATTTGAGGCATAAATTGTATGCAACAATGAAACAGTGGCCAAAAAGAATCAAAATCTTAAAGGGTTTTTCCTTGTTCTTTAAAAACTTTGGTTTTAGCTTATTTAGATATTGTTAAAGGGTAGGGCAATTTTGATGAATGTTGCCTCTTGCTTGTAATGTTGAAACTTCATTGATGGTAGTTTTCATTATATTTGTAGTGATATTATGTTGTTCTTAGTTTCTTTTGAAACTTCATTTTGTCTACAATGGCTGTTTCTTCTCTAAATTCCATCTTTGATTACCTAATGTGAAGAGAACAGAAAGGAAATATAACTGATACTATCACTTGTGGTTATACATGGTTTGACTGTGATTTTATTCAAAAGCATGTTTTTGCTGTCTTTTTGCAATGCGTGTTATATTTGTTCCTTACAGACACCTTGAACTGCAGCCGAGCCTTTTTTGACAAGAGGATCTCACAAGAAGTCAGTGGTGATGCCCTTGGCGAGGTATGTTTTTAAGCTACTTCTTATCATATCTTTGTCTCAAATTTCTGCTAGCACATCTGCCTTCTTAACCGCCATTTGCTCTTGTTATCATTTAACAGGAGTTTAAGGGCTACGTATTTAAGATCATGGGAGGCTGTGACAAGCAAGGTTTTCCTATGAAACAAGGAGTTCTCACACCTGGTCGTGTTCGCCTGTTGCTTCACAGAGGTCTTTGGAGTCTACAAAATTATTCCCCCTTTATTTGTATAGAAATGTTTTTCCATTATGGATTCATGATTTTTATTGAATGGTTGTCTTCTTCTGAACAGGTACTCCTTGCTTCCGTGGTTATGGGAGGAGAAATGGAGAGCGTAGGAGGAAGTCAGTTCGTGGGTGCATTGTTAGTCAAGATCTTTCAGTTCTGAACTTGGTTATTGTGAAGAAGGGTGAAAATGATCTTCCTGGGTTGACTGACACTGAGAAGCCAAGAATGAGGGGTCCAAAGAGAGCATCAAAAATCCGGAAGTTGTTCAACCTCTCTAAGGAGGATGATGTTCGGAAGTATGTTAACACTTACCGCCGAACCTTTACAACCAAAAACGGTGTGCAAAATATTTATCATTGTTTCAAGTTGTGAGGGGAAGAAAATTTTTATTTGTGATTTGACTTATTTGAAAATCAATTATCGGAATGCAGGTAAGAAAGTGAGCAAGGCTCCCAAAATTCAAAGGCTGGTGACTCCATTGACATTGCAGAGGAAGCGTGGCAGAATTGCAGAGAAGAAGAAGAGAGTTGCAAAGGCCAAAGCTGAGGCTGCAGAGTACCAGAAGCTCCTTGCCCAGAGGTTGAAGGAGCAACGTGAGCGCAGGAGCGAGAGCTTAGCCAAGAAGAGATCCAGGCTGTCTGCTGCCTCTAAGCCATCCATTGCAGCTTAAATTCTGCCACAAGGTTTAGTATTATGGTTGGTTGTTTATTATAGGATGAGGTAATTTTGATTGTTGGATTTTTAAGTGTCAACAATGTGTTGTTTTTTTGTTTATCACATGAATGGTATGCTTTAAATTTTTGCGACATTATTATGTTGGGAGTGTTGTGGTAACTTTACGAATGGTTAATGCTTCTTCGGTCAAGCCATGTGGAGTTGATGTTGTGTTGAAGTGTTACTCTTGTTCCCTTTTGAAGATACCTTAATTAGGCCAACGTTGTGGAAACTTAAATGGTTCTTTCTACTTTGCTAATGCTCACAATTCAATCCTCCATGCTAGCTAGCTTGAATGCCTGCGCATCTGCCTTTTCCTACAATGCTAAATCAACTTTGCAGCCTACCCTGAAATCCATTTTTGGTATTTTTAGAAATACCATCCATCATATTATAATATGATGGTTTAATTCATCTGTACTTGGTTACCGAGTCTATAACCTTCAAACAGTTTTGTGCCATTGCTTTTCAATAGAAAGAAATGTAGTGAGGTTAGTCTTTTGGGTCTTCGACTTTACGTATCCCTTCGGGTGGATGGGTCCCATAGTCTGTGCCACTGTGGTCGGTCCGTTCTTGAATGATGTGGGATAAGTATAGATGGAGTGGAAACTTGAAAGGTAAACATTTCATTAAGATTGTATTTTATTTTTGTTATTTAAAAATAAATAAATTAATTTTTATACATTAGATAAAAAAGTAAATTGATATTTTATTAAAAATTTATTTATTTTTATTATTAGAAGGTAGAATGGTTGACAAAATAATTAAATAGTGTATGTGTATATTATGTTGATGAATACATGTTAATTTTAACAGTAAAATAGATGAAAATTTTTACAAAAAATTAATTATTTTTTTATTTAATGTATAAAGATTAACTATCAATTTTAAGTAGAGATGTAAAAGGATTTTATGAAACTTTTACGGATTGATGATGAGATTAATGTTGGAAGTGTAGTAGCTTCTTTGCATTGGTCTATGAAAAATCGACACCTAAAGTGCCGTCCTCATGTGGAGTACTTAATTTCAAGTTCCTATGGTCCTCTTTTTTTCATTTATATCTATGCTGAAACTTTTGTTTTTTCAATTACGTCAGAGCAAAAGCAAGGTGAAGGGGCTTGGCATTTTCTGCATTATTGTTTTTTATTACATCAACAATTTTGTCCCAATATCATATGGTGTTTGATATTTGCAAAACAAAATATCACCATTTCATTGGGAGATGTTTTAGCCTTGGATTGTATTTTATATTTAAAAGTATATAAATTAATTTTTAATTAAATTAAATTTTATTAAAATCATCAATTTTATGGTTGAAGATTGATTCATGTATATTCGTATAAGATACATATGATACGGCATGTGTTATTGTTTATTTAAAAGTTTAGGAAATTTTTAAGGGGTTGAATTGTATTTTGTATTTGAAAAATATATAAATTAGTTTCTGTAGTTAAATCTGTAAAATTTCATCAATTTTTATTGTTAAAAATTAATTTATATATGTAAACACACATGATACAGCTCGTATTCTTGTCTAGTTATTTTATCAATTATATCAATTTTTAATAGTATAAATAAATAAAAATTTAATAAAAAGAAAATTAATTTATTTTATGATCTATTGAATAAAGATTAACTTACTTATTTTTAAACTGGGGAGAGAAAATGGAATTTGACAACAACTCCATTTCATTTGTCTTTAATTCCGTAGCATCTCAGTTTTGATCAGTATATAGATTCTCTTTGCTTTTGTGCCCTTACTCTTTTTCATATATATATATTCTTATTTTCTAAAGACTTGAATATGATGGTACTAATTGCCTTGATATACAGCAAGAAGAAGAACAAAAACAAAATATCTATCTTCCTTCAATATGACATTAATACATCCACAGGTCTACCATTGACCACCCTGCAATTGGTTCGTATCTCACCAGGCTGCTCAACCTGCAACTCCCCCATCTTCAACATCCCCTCTACAAATGCCTTAAAAAATTCATCTTGGTCTTTGCTAAAAACCCTTACATATGGCCTAGTCCGACGAGACGTGAAAAGGGTTTGATCCGAATTCAGAAACCCTCTTCCACCCACCAAGTCTTTGAAGAACTGGTTATCAAACACTCTAGGGGTTGCATCCAGGGGTCCCGTCACGTTTTCATCTACACCAAGTGGGCAAAGCTGGTTTAGCTTTTCTCTGAACTCTGGTTCGATGGCAGGGTCAGGTTTGCCGGACCCAGATTGGTTGTAGAGCCTGAACATGATGGAGAAACACCTAGCTTTGCCTATGGAGTGTGACCCAGAAAGGGCTACAAGGTCCTTCACTGATAGATTGAATTGGGCGAAAAGATTGATCAAAGAAGTTGCATCCGCTCTTGGGCTTGGCATTATATTGTCGGAGTCTTGTTGACTGGCTGTTAAGCTATCTGTTCTTCCCAATCTCACTTCCCAATCGGGTCCTCCACTCTGATAAATTACAAACCAAAAAAGCTGAACTTAAATTCTATCAAAAAAGTGACGAAGAAATAAAGAAAGGGTTATTTCTTATTAGTACCAGAGCAACAGCATCTCTGGCGGCTAAGACTAAGATATCTGCACAAGAAACAGTTGACGGGCAAGCATCTTCCAAGGCTTCCTTGATTTCATCCACAACTTCAAAAGATCGTAGCGAATTTATATTTGAAAGAGCTTGCTTTTCCCCAACCATGTCTGCTGTATCATCTAAGAGTAACGAACCATCACAGCCCTGAATCAAAACAAAAGCAGGCTTAAGCAAAAACTCATGAACGAAGTAATCATGGAATTGAACAGACTTGTATAATACATTAACAAAGCAATCATGGAATTGAAGGCGCATAACAGAAGCAAGGCTTCTTGGTTCCCTAATCATTGCTTTCTTCATCACATCTCTGACGATGAATTCTGCCGGCGGACATGTTTCAGAGTAAAACCCTGGCCGGAGAGGCTCTGCAGCAACGGCCATGTTCACTGCTGCTACCAGAAGCAACACCCAAGGAAACCGATACATCGTTTGGGGGAACACAACAATGGTGGATTGGGGGGCGGGGGGGATTTGAAATACACCAATTCAGGCTTTTTTTTCTTGAATGGTCATCTGGGTCTTAACTTTTGAACTTTTTTAGATGAATTCTTAACAGGGGTAGGAAAATATAAATATATAAGTATAAATCTCAAAATTATATATTAATTTTGTAATTTTATAAATAAATTTTGATTTAATTTTACTTTATATATGCAATGATTATATTTATTTAATATAAAAATATTTTGATAAATTTATATTTTAAAATATGTATAATTAAATAAAATTAAAAAGTTTTACATATCTATTTGAATCACAATCAAAGTTTTATGTATCAAATTATAAACTTTGGTTGCATTTTTAATTAGAATAATTATCCTAGGTTAGTGGAGTAAAAAATTCCAAGATGATAAAATGACATCAATCTAGACATACTTATGGAGCTTTTTCTACTCCTCTACCAGTAGACAGAAAAATTACACTTTTAATTATTATTGTGAAATGTAAAAGCTGCACAAGTTATATATCAAATACCTTATTTTTATGAGAAAAAAAACTATAACATAATGTCCTTGTTCTAAATTGAGCTAATATGAAGGGTTAAAGTAAATATGTAAGCAAAATAAATATATATAGGTTATGACAATTTTATAAAAAATTGATATAACAATGAAATATAATTTTGATAAAATTAAGATATTAAAATTTTAATATTTTGAATTCAAATTCAATAATATATAGATATTTTTTTAAAATTTTACATGAAAAATAAAATTCACTTCAAATAATATCTCTACTATTTTGTTTAAATAGAAGTTTCTAATAACTTTTAATTGAATTAGAATCGATATAATATACTTCGATGTCATACTATGGTTATATAATTAGTATATTAAGGAATTTTTTTAAAATAATTACCATATATGAATATATTCTTTTAGAAAATCTAAAATATTCGATAGCAACTATTCTAATAGCGGCTATAAGGATTTATATAATAATTTTTGGAGAATCTAAAATATTCCCCTAGCAGCTTTTTTTTTTTGAATGGCCACAATATTTACTTTATTTTTTTACATATTATATATTATTTTTACCCATAATGGATAACTAATTTTAAATTGTTAAAATTTATTTATTCCCATCAATAATTTAACAAAAGGGGACTTTTCTTTATATATTAGAAATTCTATCAAACGCGTATATATGTATAAATAATGTATTTAAAATATAACGGTGTATTCTAGATGGGATCCTTATTTTACTTAATAAATGATATAGAAGGGCCATAATCCAGACTAATAACTTTGAAGTAGTCCAAGCCTTGACCAATTTGAGATTGGAGGATTTAGGAATTATTGTGCTTAGAATGACTCAACGTATCATGAGGTCTGAAGGGTAGTGGAAGATTAATCACATACCGAGAAAGAAGAACTTGGTGGCAGATCGACTTGCTAAACATAGCTTGAATTGGAAATCGACCTTACATGTCTTTGATGAGAAACCTAAGGAAATCTTAGAATTTTTACAAAAAGATAAAGTCAGTGGTACTTTTATGCATTTGATGTAATTCATCTTTCCTTTTCACCAATATATATGTAATGGTGTGTTTAAAAATAATGCATAATAAATAATGAAACAAATAATTTAAAACTAATTAATAATAACACATTAAATATGTATTATATTAAAATAAATAAAATAGATTAAATTACGAGTAAAACAAAATTTAAATACGTAAATATTTCAAATTAAGAATATTATACGCATCATCATTGTTTATCACACAGTTGTCATCAATCTTGAGTTGTTGTTAAGTTGACTTGCGACATTAACTCAACCAAGGACATTATCTATATGCATAGTTTGGGTGAGAGAAAACATTTTATATAAAAATTTATTTAAAGATTATATAAAAATACGAAAAATAAATGTCATTAAAATAATAATGAATATTTAAGAAAAAAAATATAAATTAAAATTTTTTCAATTGAATTAGTATATGATTATTTAGCATGGGTTTAAATGATGATAGAGAGATTATTTAGATTGCATGGGTGTCAACAGCCCTAAGCCTATTGGCTAAGAGATACTTGACTAAAACAGTCCATAAATTGCTGTGGTTGTGGCCCAACACCATACCATTTATTTTTATCTTTCAATAAAGAGCAAAAAACGAAAAAAAAAATTCATTAATAGACTTCTCTTGTTTTTTTATCATGTTCAACCAATGCTCAGCTCACCCTTTTTGTCATAAATTAAAAAAACTAATCATTTAGTAAATCTATCTAAGCTTGAGTATAATGTGTACGTAGATGGTAATATGGCAAGTAAATGTTGGTAAAAGTGTTAAGGAAATGTTTGTATATGGAGTTATTTTTATTCAAAAAATGGGTAAATTAGTCTCTCTATATTAGATTAAAGAGTAAATTGATTATTTTTATTAAAAATTTTATCTATTTGTACTATTAAAGACTAGCGTGATTAACGGAATAACCGGATAGTAACATGTGACATGCCATATATACCTCATGCTGACATACATGGATCAATTTTTAACAACATAAATAAATATTTTTTAATAAAACTAATTTACTTTTTAATCATGTATATGAACTAATTAATCTAATTCTTTTATTAAAAAAAATAAAATTTAATTTAACTTTTAATATGAAAACAGCGCGTCTTACTTCCAAAATAGTTAAAAGAATGGAGGCTTAGATTTTGACTTACCAGCTAAGGCTTCCCCATTTTGTGACACATTAAGAAATTATGAAAATTTATTAGGCCAGGTGAGGATCGTCATTTAAAATTTTTTAAAAAGAAACGGATTTATGTATCATCATTTGAATCATCAATATAAATAGATCAAATATAAAATTTTAATACATCTTAAATTTATATTTATGACATTTTAATAAAATTTTGAGATTTTTTTTAATTTTTATCAATAGAATATTTTTTATATGTTAGATGTGAATTTCCATAATTGACATAACATCTCAAATAAAAGTTTAAGGATCTAAATAATGTTGTTAGAATTGAATCAAATTAATTGGTTAAATCAATCGAATTAAAAATTAGTTAGTACATCGATTTAGATAAAATAATTGAATCGGTTTATGAGAAAATTATGAGAATAAGTAAAAGCCAAAATTAAGATAAAATTGACGATATTTATAATTTTAAAAAATATTTTATATTAATTTTATGGTTTTAATAAATTAACAGAGTTCACAATCAAACTAATCAAATCAAATAAATAAATAAATAAATAAACTAAATATTTAATTAGTTTAACTATTGATTTGATTTTTAAAACATTAGATGAAAGTGGTGTATCTTCGTGATTTTATGTATGTGTGAAGTTGGTAAAAGTATTTTGGAGGTCTTTATATTAAGAGCCATTTTGCAAATTGGTCCTTTATGTTAAAAAACCATCCATTTGTACTATTAAAAATTGACATGATCGATGGAATAACCAGACAGTGACATGTGGCGTGCCATGTGCACCTTATATTGACATACAGGAACCAGTCTTTAAAAGTAGAAATGGATAAATTTTTTAGCAGAATGATCAACTTGCTCTTTAATTTAAATAACATGGATTAATTTGCTTGTTTTTTGAGTTGAAGTGGTAAAATTCAATTCGACTTTTGATACAAAAGTTTTTAGGATACATTTACCATGTTAAGTTTGATGTGATACAATGTGAAGTTTATATGAACTAATTTAATAAATCAACCTTTTAAATTTTACTTGAAAATAATTTGTTTAGCTCTTATAAAAATTCAACTTATGTAAAACCTGTGGCTAAATTAGGCCTAAAGGCTTTTAGGCCGGTTTTAAAATTAATTAGGGAAATAGACCGATTTTAGGAGAGAGAAATGGAAAGTGCATCTAGTTGGGCAAGCTTTCTGCAGAGGTGGCAGTAAAGTGCGCCTAGTGGATGCGCTTTCTGGAATACTCATCCAGTTGGATGTGTTTTCCTTCAACGGTCAAAAAGCAATGCCGTGCCAACGGTAAAAAAAAAATTAAAATTCCAACGGTAATTTTTTTACCTTATAAATGCCCCCTAAATTTAATTTTTTTCATTCACATCCTTCTTTCAACTCTCTCAAACCCTTTCAAGTCTCTCAACTCTCTGGTTTTGACTGTGTTCGATATTTTCATTTAAAAATAATGTTTTTATTAATTATCTCATATTGTATTTCTTTAAAATCGATTTTTCATGAATGGTTGCCTTTCTAATCCGCTTCGACGACAAGCATATTTTCGCCACCCAAGCAGTAATGGTAAGACGAAAATTTAAATTTTGTTAATTTCAATAATGTTAAATTTAATATTTTTTTAATTTGAAATTATTTGTATTGTGTAAATAGGTAGATGATTGTGTTTTGGAGGGCTTCATTCATAATATGGGAAAGCCTGCGATCCCTAAAATTCGTGGCTATTTGCAAGTGGCGGATTCTTACATGTGTCTCACATGTCCAGGGGGCTGCAAACTCGATTTGGCACTAATTAACATGTTGGTGGAAAGATGGAAGCCAAAACACACTTTTCACCTTCTATGCGGCGAGTATACAATCACACTTGAGGACGTAGCGCTACAACTCGATCTGCCGGTGGATGGGTTAGTAGTCATCAAGGGATCAACAATCATTTTGGGTAAAGTGGACCTTTGCACAACACTGCTGGGAAAGGTCACGGACAAGTTCGAAGGTGTTTGGATATCGACCAACTGGTTGGAGGATAATTTCGACGAGCTCTTTGAAGACCGAACGGAGGAGATCATAGAACAATACACCCCGAACATAGATCATGAGGTTAATTGAAGGACAACAATGACCGGGTGGTGAAGCATGGGGAGCTCATCAAGGTGTGGGATCGTAGGATGCAATCCATACCCATTTGTGAACCATTTTTCTCAATGGATATAGTGACAACTGATGATTAATTGGCATGGTTCAGAGCAGTCGGCAAGCCATATCTGCTATCACCAGAGGCGAAAAATAGGAAAATTTGGGCGAAGAGGCAACGTCAATCACCGCAGCAGCGTAGGAGGGGACACGGTTACATGACGGGTTCGTTATCCGCTCCGACAAAAGATGTGCCGCCTATGGCTACGCAATATCTGGGTGAGTTCACTCTAGTTATTCTTGTTCAATTCAGTAACCTTATGATTTTTCACAAGTAACTTCGTCCACCGTGGCCGGTTCTTCTGTTCTTATAGGTACATATTTCGGGGCACCGATGTCCCTCACATACTACAACCCTATACAGATGTCGATGTCGAATCCCATGTCGGGATAGACGTCAACATATGCACTACCACCAATAACGATATTGATTCAAATGCCCATGCAGCAGTCGATGACGATGTCGATGCCTGGTACTTGTTTGACGTACCCAAGATTTGGGGCATCTTATGGTTACACGCCTATGGTCACCCAAACACCGCATGCATCACTGTTTTATGGGGTTGGCTCATCGTTGCAACCACTGGATGCGAGAGTGGCAGATACATGATGATAGGCGAGGACGACGCAACAACCGACCACGGAGGAAGATGATGACACTGCCGATCTCAAAGAAATGATTACCGAAGGGGCCGTACAAGGTACATATTTAGGCGATGACGACGACGATGAGAAAGTCTACAAGCCCGCATCTCCGGATACACCTCCGAATCCACCTCTGATTGCACCTTCAGTTGAACCTCCGATTGTATGCATAAATCCTCCATGCAACCATCGTCCATCGCCTTACAGCACACATTCTCCTTGACGACATGATTGAGTGTATTTTTTGTTATAAATATTGTGATTTAAATATAGATGTAATAAATAATAAAACTGATGTTATTCATTCAAATAATTCCTTTGCCTTTATTACTATCTATCATGAGTTATACGTAAGTTAACAATAAATAACAAATTGAATCAATGAGAATATGCGAAGTACGCTAATGAATATGAAATTTGGTAGAAAGTAATGTTATCGACGCTGAGGCCCTAACTTATTCCCGTAAAGAGAATATGTTGGGTTTGTATGCCCTGGGTTTCTACAATACTCGCATAGTTTCTATTGACCGTCTCTCTCTCGAATATCCATATTGTTCCTTATCTGGGTAGAATTCAGACAACCTTTTGGGACGGGATTCAGGTCACTGTTTGGCACCAACTCGAATGGTGCGCTAGACACAAGTGAACACATACTCTCATCTAGGACGGGTGGAAATTTAGGACTCCACACACTATGAATGCATTGTAGTTGGCAGACGTCGTTGATGTAAGGTGCGTACTCAATTCGTATGTTCCCACATACGACAATTGCATGTGCACATGAAAATCGAAGTGCTTGGAATCTCCCACAACCGCAAGTCCCTTGTAACACCTCTAACCTGTATCCGTCGCCGGATTGGGGTTACAAGGCATTACTGAATGAGACACAACTTTCAAACAATTCTGAATGCACATAAGTCATATTCGCATAAATAAAACTAATGGCTGATTAACATTTAACATACACTATTAATCATAAAAAAACACATACATTTCACTTGTATATATTCATAATTATACTTAAACAAACATGTCACAAAGCCATACAAAAAAATATACATTAAAAATATTAAGCATGAATTATGTACTATCACATCTATTTAAAAAATCATTCAAACAAAATATACTCATACATTGTCATTTACCAAGTACTCAATTCGCTAACCCATTTAAGTCTATAAAAGTTAGATCTAAACATGCATCTCTAAATTAACTAACTTTACCCAAATTTATCATGTACATTATTTACTAACCTTAAGCTCATTTAAAAGACAACTACACATCATTATATAAGACCAAAACATACTTATTTGCCTATTACAAGCTTGCGCATATGTGTATTCCAAATGAGCCATTTCCAAACATCCATATTTCACTATCACTACAAAGCTAAATAATACATATTCGGTCATTCTAACACTCAAACCATATCATATTTATGATTTCATGATATTTACCAAAACACATACTTATCAATATAAATATGAACACTAAAACCAAATCATATAATCACTTACATTTTCAGATCAAACATATTTTAAATACACCACATGTATATACAATATTTCTAAATACCAAATTAACACATAACATAATCTTAATTCAACTAACATCCAATATTAATCCTATTGTCGAAACACATTGTAACAGCCCGATTTCGACTCTAATTGGACATAGTGGTTTCGGGACCACAAGTCTGAGTCAAAAAAATATATTTTAATATTATTTTGTGTGTTTATTTTGTGTGCATTTGATTGTGTGAAATTTTCGTGTTTTAATTTCGTCGTTTAAGCGTCCGATTTAATAAAAGGGCTTAATCGCGTAAAATGAAAATTTAGGGGTTAAATATAAAAGCACCTAATTGTTGTTGTCTTTTTAAACAGGAGGATTTATGATGCAATAAGACCATAAAGTAGATAGTGGGTGGCATATGACATAATTGAGCTTAATATATATGTTATATATATTTATTATAATAAGGTTAATTTAGTCAATTGTTAAATTAAACATTATAATTAAAAATAAATGATGAAAAAATGAATGTTTTCATCTTTTCTTAGCTGAATGTTAAGCATGAAGAACCCAACTATGGCTTTCTAAAGTTCGGCACTTTCATAGTTTGATTAAGGTTAGTTTTGTTTCATTTTTTTTATAATTTTTACGTTTTTGAGATCGTTGCTTTGTGTACTACAAGACCCATGCTTTAATTTTAGAATTTGATGGTGATTTTGAGATATGCCATTGATGAATGTTTGAGCTTTTCGATAGTTGATGATGAAATATGAAAGATGGGTGAAAGATTAAAATGTTTTGTCTTTGAATTTTTAGTGAAATTGAGTAAATAGGGCTTAATTGTGAAATTAAATTTTTGGGGGACTAAAATGTGAAATAAATGAAATGTGTGGACTTGTATGAGAACCATGAATATTCAGCCCTTGTGTGGTACGGGCAAATTTTGTGTAATTTGTGTTTTATGCAATAGGGACTAAATTGCAAAAAGTGTAAATATTAGGGGCAAAATAGTAATTTGCCAAATTATGTGTTTTTGGACTAAATTGAATGTTTTAATAAGTAAATTATCTCATTTTGAATATATTTAGATCGAGAACCAAAGAAATCGGAGTTAGATCGGGGAAAAGCCAAATTACTCGAATAATCATCCGACTTTGATTTTCCATCGTCCGAGGTAAGTTTACTAGCTTATAAATAGAACTAAATTAATATATAAATGTGTGTACGAATCTATATTGAATTATTATTGATTTATAATCAAGTATACTTTGGTTGAATAGACTTGAAATATGGATAATAATTGTGTATAAGCTATGTTCGGCTAAATGGATATATGCCTATATAAGTTTTGGAATTAAATATAGTTACTAATGGTATATAGATAAATATATATACATTGTTTGAATATTTAAATATATATATCTATATGTTTATGTTTTTATTTGAAAATATTTGATGATATGAGAAATGTAAATGTAAACATAAGATTGAATATATACATGTACATTCATGTATAACTTTTGGGATGGATTAAAAGTGTGTATATTGCATATGCATAGGTAAATTTCGAATAAGTGTTTAAATGTGAGTTGAGACATATATGTATACGTTCGAATAGGTCTTAAACATATTTTAAGATATGGATGTTAAGTTTATATATATATGGGTAGTATTGAATACGTACAAATATACATGTATAGTTAGTTTTGAATAGGTGAATATATATATATATGTAAAATTCTTGTATTGAAATTTGTTAAGTAGCAAGGTATATGAATATATGTGTGCGCATACACTTTATAGATATTTGAATTGAATTAAAGATAGGATTTTATAAATTCTCTTAGGTTTGAATATGATCTTTTACAATTATGTGTTTTATTTAATGAATTACTTGAGGAGTATATTGTATATGTGAAATTGAAATTTTCAGGTTTAAAACCTAGCAGGCTTAAGGCCGGTGAAATAATTCGGACTTTAAGTCTAGCAGGCTAAGTGCTGGTGATCTGAATCAGGTTATAAACCTAGCAGGCTAAGTGCCGGTGATTGGAATCAGGCTATAAGCCTAGCAGGCTAAGTGCCGGTGAATATGTTAAATTAAGTGATTATATGCATTTGATATATATATATATATAAATGATTATGGGATATATATAATGAATAATTACATAAGCATTTGTCTATATGTATTTGATAAGCATATAAAGGTTTGGATCTCTGTGTTTAGCGAGTAGGCACATATATTGGTTGTTATGAAAACTGTTGAATATACATGTATGCATTCGGCATATGTGGATTATAAGTATAGATGTGCATTTGGTTTATATAGTTGATAGGTAAATATATATATATATAAGCTTTTGACATATGTATTTGAAGGATCATATATATATGCATTCGATGAAATGCAAATGATAAGTATATTAGAATTCAAGATATGCAATTAATGATTATGTCATCATTTGATTATAAGCATAAAATGTTTATACATATGTTCGTTTATATGTATTTTAGATATGCTATAAACTTATTAAGCTATAAAAGCTTACTTCGATTGTTTTTATCCATTTGTTTTATAGATAAAAACCAAGCTGCAGACTCAGGGATTGTTAGCGAAGATCATCACTCGATCTACTATCTCGGTATTAAAATGTTTAAATTGTAACTTATGGCATGTATAGACTAGATAATATTTTGGGAGTCGTACTTTAATGTACTGTATATATATATATGTGATTAATAGCCAAATGAAACTAGTTTATTTTTCTTACGGTTTAACTGAACTGAATGTTATGTTTTGTTATAAAAGGTTAAAGTAAAATTTTTGAATTCTACTGAATGTCTGTGTTAAGTTATGTTTTATCCGATAACGCTTCGTAACCTTAATTTATCGACGTATACAGGTTAGGAGTGTTACATTTTAGTGGTATCAGAGCTACGGGTTAGTCGATTCTAGGACTAGCGTAGCGTGTATGAGTCTAGCTATACATGCCATAATTTATACTGAGATAGTGTGATGACTTCTGACATCTATAAAAATGTGTTTTCGTATAGTAATGGATCCCGATCGAGCAGTAGCTGATGATGTTGAAAGTATAGCGCCTGCTCCCGTGCAAGGGACAGAGCCGGTAGATTCTAGACCAACTTTGAGTAACCAGGAGGGAGAGGCTAAACAAGCTTTCAACCAGATGATGAATGACTGGTTTACTCAATATATTCGGACTAATCCAGCTACACAACAACCTCCACCCCCGATTAATCCATCTTCGGTTCCTGTTATACCTCAAGTGAGTGCTCCGATGAGATTACTTAAGCCTCCTGTTGATAAAATTCGAAAACACGGGGCCGAAGAGTTTAGAGCCACTGATGATGATGATGATGCTGAGCGAGCTGAATTCTGGCTCGATAATACTATTTGAGTGTTTGATGAGTTATCTTGCACCCCTGATGAGTGCTTGAAATGTGCCATATCTTTGCTACGGGACACTGCATATCACTGGTGGAATACACTAGTATCGGTGGTTCCAAAAGAACGAGTGACCTGGGAATTCTTTCAGATTGAGTTCCGTAAGAAATACATCAGTCAGAGATTTATTGATCAGAAACGAAAGGAATTTCTTGAATTGAAACAGGGTCGGATGACAGTGACAGAATATGAGCGGAAATTTGTGAGACTCAGTAGATATGCTCGAGAGTGTGTTTCGACTGAAGCTATTATGTGTAAAAGATTTGAAGATAGGTTGAATGAAGATATTAAACTGTTAGGTGGCATACTTGAGATAAAAGAGTTCGTAGTACTAGTTGAACGAGCTTGTAAAGCTGAGGAGCTCGGGAAAGAGAAGAGAAAAGCTGACTATGAAGCTCGAGATTCCCGTAAAAGATCATTTAGTAAATCGTTTCAGTTGACTTCAAGGAAATTCAGAGAGGATCATAGCCGATCCAAAGCTACTGCAGGATTTCCTAAACATGATCGAGATCAACCCCCTGTGAGTTCACGAGCTACTTCAGTTGCTAGTGTGGGTAATGTTTGACAAAATAGATCAGAGTGCAAGCATTGTGGTAAATGGCATCCAGGAGATTGCAGATTTCATGATCGGTCTTGCTTTAAGTGTGGATCAAAGGATCATTTTATTTGAGAGTGTCCGATGGTGGCCGAGCAAAATACTGTACAGAGTACTAGACCGAGTAATGTGTCAGTACGAGGTAGACCACCCAGGCATACGGGTAATGTTAGTGGTAATCAGAGAGGGACAAAGGACGCGACAGTTCGATCTGAGGCTCATGCACCTGCCAGAGCATATGTCATTTGTGTACGTGAGGAGGCTTCATCCCCAGACGTCATTATTGGTATTTTCACTCTTTATGATACTAATGTTATTGCACTGATTGATCCTGGTTCGACTCATTCATATGTGTGTGAGACTTTAGTATCCAGTAAGGCTTTGCCTGTTGAGTCTACTGAGTTTGTGATTAGAGTATCAAACCCCCTAGGCCGGTGTGTTTTGGTTGACAAAGTGTGTAAGAATTGTCCGTTGATGATTCGAGATTTGTGTTTTACGGCTGATTTGATGTTGTTGCCATTTGATGAGTTTGATATAATTCTGGGTATGGACTAGTTGACTTTACATGATGCTGTGGTTAACTGCAAAAGAAAGACTATCGATTTAAGGTTCCAGAATGACGAGATTATTCGGATTGAATCTAATGATCTGAATGGTTTACCAGTAATAATAACATCGATGTTGGCTCAGAAGTATGTGAGAAAAGGTTGTAAATCTTACCTTGCATATATTCTTGATAGTAAAGTGACCGAAAAGAAGATTGAATCCGTGCCAGTTGTGTGTGAGTATTCAGATGTGTTTCCCGAAGAATTACCGGGTTTCCCACCTATACGAGAGGTAGAGTTTGGTATTGAGTTAGTACCAGGGATGACTCCAATTTCGATAGCTCCGTACTTATGGCAGCGACTGAACTAAAAGAGTTGAAAGCACAGTTGCAAGAGTTGACAGATAAATGTTTCGCACGACCGAGTTTCTCTCCTTGGGGTGCACCAGTTCTATTTGTGAGAAAGAAAGACGGAACGATGAGAATGTGCATTGATTATCGGCAACTCAATAAGGTGACTATAAAGAATAAATATCCGTTGCCACGTATTGATGACTTGTTTGATCAGTTAAAAGGGGCTTCAGTGTTTTCGAAGATAGATTTGAGATCGGGTTACTATCAGTTACGAGCTAAAGACTCTGATGTGCCAAAGAAAGCTTTCCGAACGAGGTACGGACATTACGAGTTCTTGGTTATGCCTTTCGGACTTACTAATGCACCGGCTATTTTCATGGATTTGATGAACCGGATCTTTAGACAGTATCTGGACCGGTTTGTGGTAGTATTTATAGATGATATTTTGATCTACTCTCGTGATGAAACCGAGCATGCCGAACATTTGAGAATTGTGTTACAAACTTTACGAGATAAACGATTGTATGTAAAGTTTAGTAAATGTGAGTTCTGGTTACGCGAAGTCAGTTTTCTGGGTCATGTTGTGTCAGCATTGGGCATTCGGGTTGATCCGAGTAAAATTTCAGCTATACTTGATTGGAAACCTCCGAGAAATGTCTCTGAAGTTTGAAGCTTTCTGGGGTTCCCTGGTTATTATAGACGGTTTGTGAAAGGGTTCTCTAGGATTGCAACCCGGATGACAAAGTTACTACAAAAAGACGTTAAGTTTGAGTGGTCAGAAAAGTGCCAGAAAAGTTTTGATCAGTTGAAAGTTCTTTTGACCGAAGCTCCAGTCTTAGTTCAGGCCGAATTAGGTAAAGAGTTTGTTATCTATAGTGATGCACCTTTAAATGGTTTGGGCTGTGTTTTAATGCAGGAAGGCAAGGTTGTATCCTATGCCTCGAGACAGTTAAAGCCGCATGAAAAGAACTATCCGACGCATGATCTGGAATTGGCCGCTATTGTATTTGCATTAAAAATATGGCGTCACTATCTGTTTGGTGAAAAATGTAATGTTTATTCCGATCACAAAAGCCTGAAATATTTGATGACTCAGAAAGATCTGAATTTGAGACAGCACCGATGGTTAGAATTATTGAAAGATTACGAGCTTGTGATTGACTATCACCCAGGAAAGGCTAATGTTGTTGCTGATGCCCTAAGTCAAAAATCACTGTTTGCTTTGCGTGCAATGAACGCGCATATGGCTATGTCTGATGATGGTACGATAGTAGCTGAGTTGAAAGCAAAACCGTTATTTGTTCAACAGATTTGTGAAGCTCAGAAAGTCGACTTAAATGTGTGACTTAAATGTGACTTAAATGTTGATGCTGAGTGTGACTTAAATGTGACTTAAATGTTGATTTAGAGTTTTTAGTTGATGCTGAGGATTGTTTGAGATTCAAAAATCGATTATGTGTTCCGAAAAATTCAGAGTTAATTCAGATGATTTTGAATGAAGCTCATGATAGTCGATTTTCTGTTCATCCGGGTAGCACGAAAATGTATAACGATCTGAAACAGCACTATTGGTGGCATGGTATGAGACGAGACATTTCTGACTTTGTTTCGAAATGTTTAATATGTCAGCAAGTAAAAGCCGAGCATCAGGTACCATCTGGGTTGCTTCAGCCGATCATGATACCTGAACGGAAATGGGACAGAGTTACGAAGGATTTTGTATTCGGTTTACCGTTGACACCAAGCAATTTGGGACAGAGTTACGATGCAATTTGGGTTGTTGTTGATAGATTGACAAAATCGACTCACTTTGTTCCGGTTCGTATTGATTATTCACTCGATAAACTTGCTGAATTGTACATTTCTCAGATTGTGAGATTGCACGGAGTACCTATTTCTATTATTTTGGACAGAGACCCGAGATTTACATCGCGGTTTTGGAAGAAATTACAAGATGCTTTAGGTACGAAACTACCTTTTAGCAGAGCTTTTCATCCACAAACAGATGGTCAATCCGAGCGAATCATTCAGATACTTGAGGATATGTTGAGATGTTGCATTCTCGAGTTTGAAGGTATGTGGGAACGATACTTACCTTTGATTGAATTTGCATATAATAATAGCTTTCAATCTAGTATTAAAATGGCACCTTACGAGGCTTTGTACTGTCGTAAATGTCGTACACCGTTGTATTGGACTGAGCTTAGTGAAAATAAGATACACGGGGTCGATTTGATTAAAAAAACTGAGCAGAAAGTGAAAGTGATTTGGGATAATCTAAAAACAGCATCGGATCGTCAGAAATCGTATGCAGACTTGAAAAGAAAAGATATAGAGTTTCAGATTGGAGATAAAGTCTTTTTGAAAGTATCACCGTGAAAGAAAATACTCAGATTCGGTCGTAAAGGCAAATTGAGTCCGAGATTCATTGGACCGTATGAGATTATAGAGCGTGTTGGACCGGTTGCTTATAGATTGATGTTACCGCCTGAGTTAGAAAAGATTCATAATGTATTCCATGTTTCGATGCTCCGTAGATACTGATCTGATCCTTCACATGTGATTAGTCCGACGGAGATTGAAATTAACTCTGATATGACATATGAAGAAGAACCGATTAGCATTCTGGCTCGTAAGATCAAAGAATTACGAAATAAGAAAATTCCGTTAGTTAAAGTATTATGGCATAAACACGGAGTTGAAGAAGCAACTTGGGAGTCAGAAGATATGATGAAAGAGCGTTATCCAAACCTATTCACCGGTAAGATTTTCGGGGACGAAAATCCCTAAAGGGGGGAGAGTTGTAACAGCCCGATTTCGACTCTAATTGGACATAGTGGTTTCGGGACCACAAGTCCGAGTCAAAAAAAATATTTTTTAATATTATTTTGTGTGTTTATTTTGTGTGCATTTGATTGTGTGAAATTTTCGTTTTTTAATTTCGTCGTTTAAGCGTCCGATTTAATAAAAGGGCTTAATCGCGTAAAATGAAAATTTAGGGGTTAAATATAAAAGCACCTAATTGTTGTTGTCTTTTTAAATGGGAGGATTTATGATGCAATAAGACCATAAGGTAGATAGTGGGTGGCATATGACATAATTGACCTTAATATATATGTTATATATATTTATTATAATAAGGTTAATTTAGTCAATTGTTAAATTAAACATTATAATTAAAAATAAATGATGAAAAGATGAATGTTTTCATCTTTTCTTAGCCGAATGTTAAGCATGAAGAACCCAACTATGGCTTTCTAAAGTTCGGCACTTTCATAGTTTGATTAAGGTTAGTTTTGTTTCGTTTTTTTTATAATTTTTACGTTTTTGAGATCGTTGCTTTGTGTACTACAAGACCCATGCTTTAATTTTAGAATTTGATGGTGATTTTGAGATATGCCATTGATGAATGTTTGAGCTTTTCGATAGTTGATGATGAAATATGAAAGATGGGTGAAAGATTAAAATGTTTTATCTTTGAATTTTTAGTGAAATTGAGTAAATAGGGCTAAATTGTGAAATTAAATTTTTGGGGGACTAAAATGTGAAATAAATGAAATGTGTGGACTTGTATGAGAACCATGAATATTCAGCCCTTGTGTGGTACGAGCAAATTTTGTGTAATTTGTGTTTTATGCAATAGGGAGTAAATTGCAAAAAGTGTAAATATTCGGGGCAAAATAGTAATTTGCCAAATTATGTGTTTTTGGACTAAATTGAATGTGTTAATAAATAAATTATCTCATTTTGAATATATTTAGATCGAGAACCAACGAAATCGGAGTTAGATCGGGGAAAAGCCAAATTACTCGAATAATCATCCGACTTCGATTTTCCATCGTCCGAGGTAAGTTTACTAGCTTATAAATAGAACTAAATTAATATATAAATGTGTGTACGAATCTATATTGAATTATTATTGATTTATAATCAAGTATACTTTGGTTGAATAGACTTGAAATATGGATAATAATTGTGTATAAGCTATGTTCGGCTAAATGGATATATGCTTATATAAGTTTTGGAATTAAATATAGTTACTAATGATATATAGATAAATATATATACATTGTTTGAATATTTAAATATATATATCTATATGTTTATGTTTTATTTGAAAATATTTGATGATATGAGAAATGTAAATGTAAACATAAGATTCGAATATATACATGTACATTCATGTATAACTTTTGGGATGGATTAAAAGTGTGTATATTGCATATGCATAGGTAAATTTGAATAAGTGTTTAAAGGTGAGTTGAAACATATATGTATACATTGAATAGGTCTTAAACATATTTCAAGATATGGATGTTAAGTTTATATATATATATATATATGGGTAGTATTGAATACGTACAAATATACATGTATAGTTAGTTTTGAATAGGTGAATATATATATATATATATATATATATATAAAATTCTTGTATTGAAATTTGTTAAGTAGCAAGGTATATGAATATATGTGTGCGCATACACTTTATAGATATTTGAATTGAATTAAAGATAGGATTTTATAAATTCTCTTAGGTTTGAATATGATCTTTTACAATTATGTGTTTTATTTAATGAATTACTTGAGGAGTATTTTGTATATGTGAAATTGAAATTTTCAGGTTTCAAACCTAGCAGGCTAAGTGCCGGTGATCTGAATCAGGTTATAAACCTAGCAGGCTAAGTGCCGGTAATCTGAATCAGGTTATAAACCTAGCAAGCTAAGTGTCGGTGATTGGAATCAGGCTATAAGCCTAGCAGGCTAAGTGCCGGTGAATATGTTAAATTAAGTGATTATATGCATTTGATATATATATATAAATGATTATGGGATATATATAATGAATAATTACATAAGCATTTGTCTATATGTATTTGATAAGCATATAAAGGTTTGGATCTCTGTGTTTAGTGAGCAGGCACATATATTGGTTGTTATGAAAACTGTTGAATATACATGTATGCATTCGGCATATGTGGATTATAAGTATAGATGTGCATTTGGTTTATATAGTTGATAAGTAAAAATATATATATATATATAAGCTTTTGACATATGTATTTGAAGGATCATATATATATGCATTCGATGAAATGCAAATGATAAGTATATTAGAATTCAGTTTATGCAATTAATGATTATGTCTGTAATTTGATTATAAGCATAAAATGTTTATACATATGTTCATTTATATGTATTTTAGATATGCTATAAACTTATTAAGCTATAAAAGCTTACTTCGATTGTTTTTATCCATTTGTTTTATAGATAAAAACCAAGCTGCAGACTCGGGGATCGTTAGCGAAGATCATCACTCGATCTACTATCTCGGTATTAAAATGTTTAAATTTTAACTTATGGCATGTATAGACTAGATAATATTTTGGGAGTCGTACTTTAATGTACTGTATATATATATGTGATTAATAGCCAAATGAAACTAGTTTATTTTTCTTACGGTTTAACTGAACTGAATGTTATGTTTTGTTATAAAAGGTTAAAGTAAAATTTTTGAATTCTACTGAATGTCTGTGTTAAGTTGCGTTTTATCCGGTAACTCTTCGTAACCCTAATTTATCGACGTATACAGGTTAGGAGTGTTACACACATAACTAAATATCACCTTTTTATTCAACTCATATCTCAAGACTTTAATACCTTGCATAAACCAAATTTATCACATATATGTAACTTGAATATCTCATTCGAATGCAAGCTCAAATCATGATCAAATGTAGTCAAATTCAAGCATAAAAACTAAACACTAAAGAACCCATTCAAAAACACATAAAACCCAACTTAAAGAAAATGATCATGGACAAGCCATTTTTAAACCAAACCGAACAAATTATGGAAATTAAGCCATTTTCGCATGGCTATTTAGATATACATAATCCAAAACTAACCAAAAGCATAAGCAAACCTATACATGCCATAAGATTTAGTTCAAAATTTAACAAAATACCAAAAGAAGTTGATAATGTGATAGACTTTGCTGATGATCCCTGAGCTCATAACGTGACTCCAAAAATCTATAAAACAGAGGTAAACAAGAACACACACAGAGTAAGCTATTTAAGCTTAGTAAGTCTTAAGCAAAAACATATATAACAACAATTACATATTAACATTTTGTTAAAAAGGCCGAATTTGCATAATATCAAATACAAGTTATCATTTACTACTAGATCACATTTTAACCTTACATACATTTACCATATGGCCGAATATAATCAATCATATAATATATATATTCACTTTTATTATTACAAAAACATAAATAGGCCGAATCACTTATATGTTCAAATATGTTAACACATAATTCATATTCACATAATTCATAATTCAAATACGTTACCATGTTTTCATATAAACATACCTGAACCTGTAATTCAATTTCACATTTGATCTTTACTTCACATTGGCCGTTGAACGGTTCGAAATTAAAAAGGATACGCGAATAGTCGGAAGGCTCGTACAATGCCAACATCTTAGACGTAGTCTTACATGTAATCACATATCGATGCCACTGTCCCAGATAGGGTCTTACACGTAAACACAAATCGATGCCAATGTCCCAGACGTGGTCTTACACGAAAACACATATCGAAAATCCTATGTCATGACATATGTATCCTAACTATTCCTAGGGTTCGTACGGGGCTTTCAGACATTGAATCTCGATCAAATCGAACTCGAAACATAATCCCTATCTCAAAAATCACATTCGGCCAAGGCTTATATTTATTCAAACAATTCAATTTATCACATAACATATATATATATATATATTCTCAAATTTAACAATATTTAAATGCTTATAGACTTACCTCGGATGTTGTCGAACGGTATAATCGACTATTCAACTACTTTCGATTTCCCCTGATCTAATTCCGTTTTCTTCTGTTCTTGATCTAAATAAATTCAAATTTAACTAACTTAAACACACATTCATTCAATTTAATCCAAAAATACATAAATGGGCAAATTATCATTTTGCCCCTAACATTTTACACTTTTTTACAATTTAGCCCCTATTGCATAAAACACAAAATACACAAAATTTGCATATACCATGCTTAGGCCGAATATTTACAAGCTCCATACAAGTCCACGTATTTCATTTTTTTTAGATTTTAGTCCCTCAAAATATTATTTTTTACAATTTAGCCTGAATTACTCAATTTCACCAAAAATCCAAAGACAAAACATATTAATCTAACACATATATTTCATAATTCATCAACTATCATCATAAAAATCATAAACTCATCAATGGTACATTTCAAAATATTCATCAAAATAAAAAATTAAGACATGGGGTTTGAAGATAACTTAGCAACGATCTCAAAAATGTAAAAATTATCAAAAATTGAAACCGAAACATACATTAATCAAAGTCTTCAATGGCCGAATATTTCAAAGCTTCAAACCTAATTTTCTTTTCTAGTTTCGGTGATGAAAAGATGAGGAACATTGTTTATTTCTTTAATGTTTTATGATATAATAACTTAATATTCATTTTACATTTTTAACCTTTATTACTAAATATATAAAACATATAATATAAGGTCATTCTTGACCATTGCCGTCCACTCACTTTAATAGTGGGCTAATTACCTATTAAGGACTTCACATTCTAAAGACATTAGCAAATTAGCACTTACACATTAATTAGCCACTTTTTCATTTTACGCGATTAAGTCTTTTTATTAAATTAAGCACACAAACAATAAAATTAATTCACGAAACTTTCACACATGTAAATTCACACATAATTAACACAGAAAATAATACTAAAATATTTTTTGGACTCGAATTTGTGGTCCCGAAACCACTATTCTGATTAGGTTCAAAATCGAGATATGACATCCCTTCCGCTAGGTTCACACAATAGGATGCACTTGACATTTCCTGGGCAGGCCTAACATGCTCTATGACTAAAAAATTGAGGTTTCGACGTAGTGGCACACTACATACATAGAGTTATCTCTCGCTGTACTTCGTTGAATCTCTTTCATCATGTCATCGTAGTATGAACCGTTGCCTGTTATTTGTTTAGCATATGCCGACTCCCTTTTAGGAAACAAGACGACTAGTCAAAAATATGTCTCTTTGACAACCGATGTTACCAACAAATGATGCATCCCATTCAGTACGGAGTTGATGCACTCGACTAAGTTTGACATCATGTGCCTGTATCGTAGACCCTCGTCGTACGACTGCTTCCACTGTTCGAATAGTATATTTGATACGTACCCTGCATCGTAGGTATTAATGGTGCTCAAGTTGTTTAACATTTGATGGAATCGATGTTGGACAAGCTCGTAACCTATCGAGAAACAGCTACCGGTTAATGCAATGAAATAACCGATATGAATATTCAATGTGTAGTGAATACATAGTTCGAACTATAAACCCATGTCAATAACTAGATCTCACTTAGTTGCCGAAGGATATTTTTGGTGGTTGTTGGATCCCACATGTCGTATGCAGTACTGATAATGAGTGCGATCCTAGAGGGCTCCATGACGATCAATCGTCGAGAGTATTTCGGGTCCTCTGTCCGATATGAAATATATGTCGGGGTGTGGAAAATGCTCGTACAACTGACTCAGAAAGAAATCCCAGTCACCTGTCGTTTCTTTGGGAGTTATCAACGACAAGCAACAAACACTGCCAATACCTTTCATACAACCAGGTGCCGTTAATTTGAGTCATAGGTTTGCAGTGCTGAAATGCTTCTCTGCATTGCTCAAATGTCCAAAAGAATCAGTGGAAAACTCTTTTCCTAGGGACCAACTAATCACTGTAGTATGCTGGATGCGTTTCGAGATTGGTTACGAAACCTGGTACGTAAGAATCCAATACTTGACACCATTGCCATAGATATTTATATGAACCCTCCCACCCGTGATGCAACTTCTCCATAACCTTCTGTTTTGCAACCCACACTTTATAGTACGTTGGAATGTACTGGTACTGGCTACGTATATCCATAATCAGCACCAATATTTGAATCCAAAGACTGACTTATTCCTCGACGTGAAAAACCTAATGCTTCAAATAAGTTAGATGCTTTAAACACATTTAGAATATGTTCATCACTTCTGCAGCACGCTTTCAAGGTTTTTCATTACAAACAGACCCTTCCTTGCGGCTATAAAAGGGTTCTCACACACCAAGCTTCATTATCTTTCAATCATATAATTTCTCCCCAATCCTCTCTATTCTCCATTATAAACCATTTCCTGGTTTTACAAATTTTGGTCGCTAAAAATATTTGGTTTACGTTCGAGGTATTCTTGAGTCGTCGGTGATACGATATCGCTCCGAGCCGTACATGTTTCATATATCATGCCGAGACGTGATAATTGCCTCCGAAGCCTATCTTAGGAAAATGGATTATGAGGTGATTTTTCTTTCTACGGTCAATGGTGGAGGTCAACGTGGACGTCTCAATCGACGACCATTATGTGGTAATGGATTGGGGTATAACGGGAGAGTGAGTTGATAGTCATTATATGACCACGAGCTCAATCTTTTCGAATACTAGAAAATGATGCCTTATAAATACCATACATAAGTTTGATGGCATATTCATACGAAAAAACTCTAGGGCTTTCCGCTATAATCGGTGTAATTTTTTTTTCCATTTCTAGGCAACCGGTACATTTAACATTCCTTCTTATTCGGAGGTCGACACCGTCGTAGACGCAATAAGACTTTCAGGCAGGGAGCGACTATTGCGGTGAAGTAAAGGTAATGCTCATTTTGGGGTGACGACGATTGTCGTTATTACACAACCCATTAATAACTACAACCGCTGCCGTGCCGACCTGAATTTGACCTTTACTGTGCCAAAACATCCGCTCTCTACCTGAGAGCTCTCTTGTGTCCACATCGGTGTCAACCTTCGGACATGTAACAACCTGATTTTAGCCCTAATTGGAATAGTGGTTTCGAGACCACAAATCCGAGTTTGGAAAATATTTTAATATTATTTTCTGTGTTAATTATGTGTGAATTTACATGGTGAAAGTTTTGTGAAATAATTTTATTGTTTGTGTGTTTAATTTGAGAAAATGGCTTAATCGCGTAAAGTAAAAAAATCAAGGGTTAAATATGAAAGTGCTTAATTGTTGTTGTCTTTATAAAATGGAGGTTTTATGTGGCAATTAGGCCATTTTAATGATAGTGGGCGGTAATGGTCAAAAATAGCCTTAAACTATATGTTTTATATATTTATTATTATAGGTTAATTTAGTAAAACAATAATATGTTAATATATGTTAAAATAAAACAAAAATAAGCCATTATCATCATATTTTTACACCGAAACTAAAAAAAAGAAAAAGAGAAGAAAGCTTGGCTAGGTTTCGACACTTGTTCATATTGATTGAGGTTAGTTTTTGTTTCAATTTTTTTATAATTTTTACGTTATTGAGATTGTTGCTTCATGTTCTTCAAAACCCATGCTTTAATTTTGTGAATTGATGATGATTTTGAAATGTGCCATTGATGAATGTTTGAGTTTTATGATGTTAGTTGATGAAATATGAAATATATGTGTTAGATTAACATGTTTTGTCTTTGAATTTTTGGTGAATTTGAGTAATTAGGGCAAAATTGTGAAAATATTTTTTTAGGGACTAAAATGCGAAATAAGTGAAATGTGTGGACTTGTATGAAGACTATAAACATTCAGCCCTAGCATGATGTGTGCAAATTTTGTGTATTTTGTGTTTTATGCAATAGGGACTAAGTTGCAAAAAGTGTGAAATGTCAGGGGCAAAATGGTAATTTTCCTATTTTTGTGTTTTTAGACTAAATTGAATAAAATTATGCTTAAATAAGTTTAATTTGAATATGTTTAGATCAAGAACCAAAGAAAATAGATTTAGATCGGGGAAAAACAAAAATAATCGAATAGTCATTTATTTCCGTCCGTCGACATTCGAGGTAAGTCGATAAGCATTTAAATGTTGTTGAATTCAAGAATATATAAATGATATGTGATAAATTGAATTATTTGATTTGTTATATGCCTTGGCCGAATGTGAATGTTGAGATAGGGATTTTGTTTCGAGTTCGATTCGATCGATAATCATTGTTTGAAAGCCCCGTACGAACCCTAGGAATAGATAGGATACTTATGTCATGACATAGGATTTCCGATATGTGTTTATGTGTAAGACCATATCTGGGACGTTGGCATCGATTTGTGTTTACGTGTAAGACCCTGTTTAGGACAGCGACATCGATCTGTGATTACATGTAATACCACGTCTGGGACGTTGGCATTGTACAAATTTTATGAATATCCGCGTATCCTTTTTAATTTCGAACGATTCAATGGGCAATGTTAAGTGAAGACTAAATGAGAAATCGAATTAAAAGGGCTCAGGTATGTACTTATATCAAGTTATGAAAATAAGGTAAGTTAGTTGTTAAATTGATCGTATAAATGTTAAAGTTATAAATGTGAACTATGTGTATACATATGTGGTTGAGTATATTCAGCCAAATGTGGTATATGTGATTTTAATATTGAGATTTGAGTAAGTTCATGTTTATGTGTACAATTTGCCATATGGTATGTGTGTGATAGATCTAAATGATAACCTAGCACTAGAGAACATGTATATTCGGTTTTGGTTAACTTAGTGATAATGTATATTTTTGCTAGTGATATGATTTGAATTGTGAGCATGAGAATTTGTGAACTGAATGAAATGGAAATGAAGCATTGAATTGCATGGGTATGTATCGGGTCTCGTAGGCCCTATTTATTATGAATATAATATTTTGAGGATATATTGTGAAGAACTATAAAAGCATGTTAAAAAATTTGAAAGTTTTAATCTAGATGAAATTTTATAATACGGTTAAATACGTTTACAATCGTTTGTGTTCTGGTAATGCCTCGTACCCTATTCTGGTGTCAAATACGGGTAAAGGGTGTTACATGGCTGACGGAATAACTAAATAGTTACAGGTGGCGTGCACCTCACATTGACGTATAGGGACTAGCTTTTAACAATAAAAATGGATGAAATTTTTAACAGAATGACTAATATGCTATTTATTTCACGTACATGAATTAATTTACCTATTTTTTTAGTAGAGAGGGAAAAATGTAATTTGACTCCTAGTACAAGGGCCTTCATGGTACTTTTACCAAAATGATACAATAACAAAAAATAGTTTTGGTTGAAATGGTAAAATTAAAAGACCAAATATCACAATGTTTCGGGTTCAAACCCCATTATGCTAAGTATTTTTCTAGATTTTATTTGAAAAGAAAAAATCATGGTCAAAATAATATCAATTGCTTATTGAAAGTGAGGAGTTTTTGGTAAATTCATTATTAAGTGGTAACCCGATTGAGGGTGACACCAACTTAGTAAAACACTTAAATATAGTAATAGATATTTTTGGTTCAAATCCGATTATGCGTAAGTCTTTTTCAAGATTTTATTTGAAAAGACAATTATTGTCAAAATAATATCTATTGCTTATTAAATTTTAGGCACTTTTGATAAATTCATTTCTAAATTGATAACCGAGTTGTGAGTAACACCAAATCAGTCTAACACTTAAATATAGTAATATATATATATCATTTAATTTTTAAAAATAAATTCACTTAACTTTATTTTAAATAAATCTAATTTTTTATCGCATACTATGGTTGTATTTATAAATTAAAGTATATTATATTTATTTTTAGAAATTTTGTTACAAAATTTATAATGCTTCTAAAATAAAATGATAAAATCATACAAACAAAAGAGTATAAGTGTTTAATTTTAGAATTGTTATGTCAAATATTAACCAACTACTAATATTTTTATATTATTTTAATAAATTTTATTAAAGTTTTATTTTTATTTTTAAGGTTTATATATAAATATAGAGAGAGTTATAATGTCTCATAGATATTAAAATTTTCTTAAACTATTGAATATGTTTGGTATTAGTTTTATTTAAATATCTCTTAATTTATTTTTAAATTGAACTTACTGAATATGTTTGATATTAGTAAATACGTGTGCAATTAATTTAACTTTAAGAATTTGTTGAATTATCTTTTCATAGATTTTTAATAATATGAAAATAAGAGAATAATATTCAAACATTACCGGTTTTAAAAATAATTGTAATCATAATGAGTATAAAATATTTATACATTTTGTCCAATTTTCATTTTATGTTAAACATTGCATTTAATAAGTACAAAATTTGCCAAACATTTTATCCCATAAAAATATCCAAACATTTAATGTAAATGTAGCATATAAATAAAGTCACTTATTAGGCTGACACCTAAGATTCTTCTCATTTTTCTGATAAAATCTTTTTGCATCGCAAATTTTGATTTGAATGTTAAAATTTTAAATATATTAATATACATATATTAGGGATATAATATATATATGTGTGTAAAAGTAAAAGTTTATTCCAAAATAACCATAAAATCAATTTTAGACAAACATATTTAATTTCTACAAATAAATTAGTTTATTATGAAAATTTTAAATTTCGTTAGTGCAATTACTATATGAATCGATCTCCAGCAATTTAGTAAAGAAGTTCATAATTTTAATAGTTTTAATTGAGTAAATAGATGATTAATGCGCTAATTATGTGAATTGATTTGTGTTATTTAAGTTATTCTTAACATAGAAATTGATTAATTTGTCATTGATATCTATTTTTCCATTTTATATACAAAAATTTGGTGAATTAATTTTTCATAACAATAAATGTTTTATCAAAATTTTAGTATAAAAAAAGTATTCGTTAAAGGAAAAGTTTTGGAAAAAAAAAGGAATTATCGTCCAGCAACGGTGAGGGCGGCGATGCTTGTTCGTCTGATGGTCGTAATACCAAAAAGAGTTCGATTTAAGGAAAAAGAAGTGGATAGTGTTGAAATGCTTGTAGATCCGGTGCCGACACCAACTTTGTCCTGGAAAGATTTGTTCCTAAGGAAAACCATTGATTCGTCGGGGGGTGCCGGGGGACGCTGTGGGGAAGATTTCGATTTCGTAGAAGGAGATTTTACTAGAACCACAATAAACGGAATACCTGCGATTGATTTTTTTGACCAAGTTCAAAATTACCTATTGAAGGACATGGAAACCACGATAGTGGTTAAACTGTTGGGTAGAGCATTGGATATAAGGCTATCCAAAATAAGGTGTTTAGTTTGTGGCGACCATCTAAGCCTTTTGAACTTATGGATGTGGAAAATGTTTTTTTTTTTTGTGAAATTTCAGTGCAAGAAAGACTATGAGAAAGTGCTTACCCAGGGACCTTAGATTGTTTTTGTCACACCTGGTTTCCTTCAAATCCAGAAATTAGGAGCATTTAGAGGTTAAATTGAAAGAGACTGAAAATTGGTGGTCTCTATTGAAAAATCAGGAAAAACTAGAAACAGAATTGGACATGGTTGAAATCCAATTTTGGTTTAATTGGATGGTCTCTATAAGGTTGATAATAGAGCGAGGAGGGCTATAAATAGTTGAGAAGTGAAATATTAGGTGGATTCCTCTCAATTCTATTACACTTTCTTCTCTTCTACATCTTATTCCTTGTTGCTTGGAAGAAGAGCTTGTTATGGGAAGCTCTGCATGGAGCGGTGATAATGAGGTTTGAATAAAAAATGTAGAAAATCCAGTAAGGTGGTAAGGTTCTTAGTCCCTCTTTAACAATTAGTTAAGAAAACAAAGATAAGGATTTCTAGAAAACCTTTTAAGGGATTTTGCACGATTCTGGAAAATAAAGTTTTAAGTTGTGAATAATGAGTTTAATTCGTAATTTTGGTTGTTATGCTTAGCTATTAGGAGGATGGTAGCTCTGACATTTGGGAAAGCTAAGCTGATAGGGCAAAGAAGCATCTGGTGAGTTTCTAAACTCCAACCCTAGAATGTTGTGTGGCTACCATAATGTTGAAATAATGTATGAATCTTATTGATTTCGTATGCCAAGCATGCATAAGAATGTTTGATAAATGGTATTCACTAGGTAGTTCAGGATGCATGAAGTATTTAGAATATCATGTTTAAAAATGATAATGTACTCTATGTTGGTATGCAAGTGAAATGCATATATTGTATGATGATAACGTGGGAAATATCGAAGGGTTAGACGAAGTTAGGATTGGGAAAAAGGGGTGATTCTATTAAAAACTGTCATACGGTGTTGTTGTATGCACCTATGATGTGCGAAGCTCCGGGCTTTGTGGAGGGGACAGTGCAGTGTTTGAGCATCAATGTTAGAAAGGGCAATATGGATTAATAGGAGAAAACCGTAATGTGCGAAGCTCCGGGCCTTGTCGAAGGGGGGACATTTCATTGTTTGAGCATCTAGGTAGATATAAGATGAATCAATGTTGACTGATATAAGGTTCCATAGAGCAACACTGCGACGACAGTTAGAACTCTATGGGGCGACATCGTGACGGTTATAAGGTCCTTCAAGGCGATACCTGAAAGAGGTATAAGATGTAAGACCGACTCGACTACGGCAACCAATGGAGTCATCGAGACACTAAATACGGGGTAGTCCATTGGGACACTAAGCATGGGGTAGTCTACCGAGACACTAAACACAAGATAGTCCGTCTGGATAGTAAACATAAGGATTACGAAGTGTAAGATCATAGCTCAACTATGGCAACCAATGGAGTCTTTCGGGACAGTAAACACAGGGATTGTGATGTGTAAGTCCATAACTCGACAATAGCAACTAATGGAGTCTGTTGGGACAGTAAACACAGGGATTACTATAATAGCCCGTTTGTCAAAGGTGTCAGAAATAATGGTTTTGGGATCACAATTCTGATGTGTCAGTCTGTAAATATTAATTACTTAATATTTATGAGGTCATTTGTGTCATGTTGAAATTTAGTTTAGTAATTTTGATGTTTGTCTAGCTAATTAAAGAAAAAGGGCTAAATTGTAAAAGCTGCAAAAGTCACTCACTATTGGAATTTTATTAATTAGATGACGTAAATGGTAAAAGGGTGACGATTTATGTTGCAATTAGACCATAAGAATTGTAATGGACAATTTATGATAGAGAAATAAACAAATTATAGGTTATTTTATATTAAAATGTTAAAATAATGAAAATAATAAAAGTAAAAACATAAAAATTGTTGTCACCTTCTCCATTTGGTTTTCTTTCCACTCAAACTCCATGGTTGTGAGCTTGAGAAGTTCGTCTATCTAGTGTTCATACATGTAAGTCTATTTTTCACATGTTTTCATGAATTTTATGTTTTTGAGATCGTTGTAGCTTAATCTATCTAGCCCATGGGCTATTTTGAAAAATTGTCAAAGTTTTGAAAACTTGCCATTGATATTCTTGAACTTTTTAGTTGTTAATGGTTTAGTTTGAAGCTTGATGATGAATTTGGACTAATTTGTAAAGTGGTTTTGAATAAATTTGGGTTTAGGGACTAAAATGAATAAATATTGAAATTTGCTTGGTTTTCATGTAAAATTTCAGATTTAGAGGGCTTTATAAGGATGGTTAAGGATTCAACACTATGGGTTATGGACTAACTGTGAAAATAAGCTTGTTTCGATTTTATGGACTAAATTGAATAAAATGCAAAAGTTTAGGGAAATTGTGAAAAATGTCAATAAAGAAGTCATATGCATCAAATGGATTATTATAAAGTATTTGAGATTGATAATTGAAATAAAATTACTATATAGATCAAGAATTGATAGATAATCGTGAAAAGAGAAAATTATCGATTAGTCCCGACATTCAATCTTTCTTGTTTAGCCTTGATAAGTTCATATGATATTATTTTTGTGTATTTTGATAAGTTCATATGATATTATTTTTGTTTATTTTGATAATATTTTATTGAATTCTGTATAATATGGTTTATAAATTCAAATGTTATATTTGATAAAAGGTGAGAAAAATGGATTGAAATGGAAACTGTTATATGGTTATACGTATCGAGCCTGGATGAACATAGGATAAGATACAATTAGAATGAAAATAGGTTATTTTGTGCATTGTACAAGGTTGACTTGGGATGAGATGATGATTCATGACTTGTTATTATACACTGAATATACCGGAGTCCAATATTTGTTTCGGATTACCAAGTTATATTTATAGTGATCCTAGCGTGTTTTCGAGGGCGGATGTAAAGCCTACGAGCTTGGCACTTGGTGCCTAGGTGAGTTCTTGGTTGGATTGGCTTGGTTGAACATTCTAGTGTGTCTTGGGTGGATAACTGCGTATCTGTATATATTCATTCATCGGTCAGAATCATGCTTGTTAAATGATATAATGACTTGTATTGACTTGATGATAATGTTTCGTTAATGACTTGAAAACATATTCTTGATTATGATGATATGTAGTGACTTCATATGGAACGATCTTGTTTAAACTTGAATGATTATTTGACTTGTAAGTTATGAACTCACCTCTTGATACGGTTGTGATGACATGGTTATGTTTAATTAATGATTTTGTTAAGTTATAATTGTGAACATAAGGTGTCGAAGCCATTTTTTTGAAACCAAGGGGTCGTTGACTTCTTATTAAAAAAATGAAAATTGGAGTCGCCACCAATCTTTTTTATTAGATGTGATCGGATCATCTCGCAATTTGATTGTTTTAATAAAATGTTATGATTTTACTAAAACAACGATTTTTGGTCCACAAAATCCAGAAAACAGGTTTGGGAGTCGGTTACGTACGAGGAAGGATTAGCACCCTCGTAACGCCCAAAATTGGTACCTAGTTGGTTAATTAATGTCTTAATGTCGAAAATTGAAAACTCGAAAAAGAATTTAAAATACGATCCCTCCCTTTTATTAACGCCATTTATTTTAAAAGAATTTGCTTGAATAAATCGAAACGAATGTCAAATGCCCTCTCGTCCCTAAATAACAAATGCCACATCCCGTAAGTTAGGATACGACACTTGGAACCCTCGAGAATAAGCTTGCCTTTAACTTTTATTGAAATTTAGCTTGTTTTGAAACTTAAAAGGATATTTTTCTATTTAGGTTTAATGAGAAAATTGAAACCCCGTAAGTTAGGGTACAATTTCTCGAATCTCCAAAATGCAAAATATTGCCTTATTTTAAAACTTTTCCTTTTTTTGAATAATAGCGTGTACAATGCTTGAACGAGGTGCGTTTGTGATAAAATAGAACGGTTTACTATGGGTATATAAAAAAATTTTAACGCGACCTTTTGAGTGATGAAATGAAATGAAATGACAATAGAACATGGAATAACGATTTATGAAAATGATACATTATTGAATGACAAATATACGAAAATATGAATAAACAAATTATAGTACACATAATGACAATAAGCTCACAACATACACCATTTTAATACCAACATTAATAATCAAAGGAAAATAAAACAAGATAATATATAAAACTATTTTAAAGTAAATAATGATTTAAAATAAATGATTTGTAAGAACAATTCAAAATAAATAATAAAAGTTTCAAATAAACAATATATAAAAACTTAAAATAAATGATAATAAAACTATTTGAAATAAATAATAAGAAGAAAAATAACATATGAAACAATTTTAAAGAATATATATTTGAAAATTTGAAAGATATATATATATTATATAATAATAATAATAATTTGCAATAAATAATATACAAAAGAAAATTTTTAAATAAATGATATGTAAAACGGTTTAAAATAAATAACATATAACATTTAAAATTAATGATAATAAAAGAGCTTTTTTCTTTAAAAAAAAATTAAATGGGCTAAGGATGAAATTGAATTGAATTAAAAATTAGGGTATACATAAAATAACCTATTATCTAACGCATAGCATAATGATAATGAAGCAATATAAATGGTCACACAATAAATATTGGAATGATGAACAATACATAATAGGATGAAATAGCATTTAATTTAAATATTGAAAAAGTAAAACAAATGAATTAATAGGTAAGAAAAATAATTATAAATAATATTTGATTTAAAATGTAAAATGTGACAAAATATTAAATATATAGATAAAATTTATATATGCAATATTAAAATTATATTTTATAAAAAATAAAAATAATAAAGAAAGGAAAAATATAAAATATAAATAAAGTAAAAAGATAACAAATAAGTAGCTAAATGAACAAATAAATTTAATTATATTAAATTAAAGGACCTAATTGTTAACAAAACCAAATTTAAAATATAAATTAAGATAAAAAAATAAACAAAGGACTTATTTGCAAGGCGCGAATAACTCAGAGGGACCAACTGGGGAAATATCCCCGCCCTCTGAAACGCATCGTTCTGCTAGGACCAAATCGAAATTGAAATAAAAGCTGCAGTATAAATTAGAAAATAAAAAAGGACTGGATTAAAACAATTGAAAAATGTGGAAGGGTCTTATGCGCAAATAGACCCTTCCACAAAAACATGCGGATCCTTTTGCGGATCGGGCCAACACGCGGGTTAAAGGATGAAACGATGTCGTTTTAGCCACTGGGATTAAGGCCCAAAACGGCGCCGTTTCAAATCTCTATATAAACCAATTTTTTAAAAAAAAAAATCATTTCTCCCATTTTAAAAAAATTCAGAAAGAACACTCTCCCCTTCTCTATCAACTCCCCTCTCCGGCCATGGCTCCGGCCATCGGACCACCGTCGACCGGCGACCGCTGTCCACGGTGGCTGAAAAGTCAAAAAAGGCCATTTTTTGGCTTTTCGACTCCCCAACCCGAAAAGGCGTCGTTTTTTATCGAAAACAACAAACTTCGGCCACCACGACAATGAAAAACGCAACAAAACAGTAAGTTTTCGATCCCTTTTTTATTATTTTCTATATTTCCTTCTAAAAAAATGAAAACGAAGAAAAAAAGAAGAGGAAAAAAACAAAGAAAAATCATCTACCTTTGAAGTTTTTTGTGTTTTTAATTCTTGATTTTTTTTTGTGTTCAATCCGTAAAAAAGGGGTCTTTACAACATTGTTTTAAGGGCTTTTTATAGCTTAAGAAAAAAATCGTTACAAATTTCTTTGTTGTTGGTTTTTGCTGATGTTTTCTTGCAGGTATGGAGGCCGTATGGTGTTGACGTGGAGGAGCGGCGTGCGTGGGAGAGGCGGCGGCGGCTGTTGAAGGGGGCTTGGGTTTTTTGCTTTGTTTTTTTGTTTGTTAGTTGGGTTTAGTTGGGCTAGGGTTAGGCATTTCTGTATTGGGCTTGTGATTTTTTTGACTATGGACTATTTATATTTATTTTGGGTTTTATTTATTTGCTTTGGGCCCGGGCAAATTAGGCCTACTACATAAGGTGTGTATTGTTGGATCTAGTGCCATAAGTGTAGTACTTTCGTCTTAGTACACTTGTAATTTTTTTTAACAGATTGGTTAATAAAACAAATTCATTTATTACATTAATATACTTTGTATAATTGTCATCACATGGTTTTAGCACGCAAAGCAAAATAGAAGCAAATGTTGCTCAACGGTTGTCTAAATTTTTAACTAATACTAAGCGGTATTACGTAGTCAGATCATAGTATGGAAAGACAAATTGTATTAATAGACAAACCTAAACATGTCATTAGTCTAATTGGAAATGAGAAAACTGATTAAAAGACTAATATGTCATGTATCAAGTCCAATTGGGGAGATGCCTTCTCTTGGGCATTAGAGCGGATGACTCCCAAAAGATAGAGACATAGATGTGACTGATTGGACTGATAGTATATTGGACAGGGCCTAAGCAGAATAGATCCTGAATCCGCTTATGGATTTATTCAGTTGTGATGTTCATAGTATGGCATACCTTAATCCTGAGTGGATGTCGGACTATGCATGTGTGACTTTTACACTTTGATGTAAGTAAAAGCCTGAGTTCAAATAGATAAGGAGCCGAAAGCTAGTGTGTTTGGTGTACGACTTCTATAGTATGTAGCGTCATTCACAATAGTGGAATTCATAGCCCAAAACATAAGTAAATGATATCCTCTCATTGGGATTACATGGTTGATAAAAAGTAAATGTGGCTACGTGTGATCCGTCATTGTGATGGATAACTTGATCACTATTTGATAGTGGTTGACTTTTCATCAAAGAATATGTAATGGAGGATCATATTGGGAGAACTAATATTATCCCAAAGAGATTAAGGATATCCTATAAGGGTATGACACTTATGATAAGGTCATTTGATGAGCACTAAGTAGTTGCTTTCGTAATGGTATGTCGTTGGGGAGAGCTTAGTCACAATACTATAGTGGAATGACTTCGTGACTAAATGAGTTTATAATTAATAGGTGAAAAGTAGAAACTTAATTATAAATTATAAGCCTCAACTACATATGTCCAATCGGTCCCTCCGTTAGCTCATTGAAACCAAAAATGAATTACGTGTGTAGAGCCCAATTTTAACCCGAGCCCAACAAAGAAAATCATAAATAAAAAAAAGGGAAACAAAAACCAAAATAAAAATAATTAAATAATCCAAAGTCCAAATGTCCATTGACAAACAACCCAATTTACCAGTCCCTTTGTAACACCCCTTACCCAAGACCGTTGCCGGAGTCGAGCTCGAGGCATTACTTTACTTAACTTAAAATTTTGGGGCATAAAATTTTACTTTTGAAATTAATTTCACTATTCACAACAAAGCTATCCACCTGCGCAATAGTTACTAATTTAGTTATAACTCGAGCTAAAAAATTCAAAATTTAAATCCGTAAATTTTCCTTGAAACTAGACTCATATTTCTTATTACCATAAATTTTTCAGAATTTTTATTCATCCAATTAGTACAGTTTATTAGTTAAATTCTCCCTATTTCACCATTCAACTATCCTAATCTCTTGTCACTAAAATAAGCTTTCTCACTGTACGATTTTCATATGGTGTTCTCACTTATTTATAAAGAAAATAGACTCAATAAGGAATCTATACATATAAACTACAACTCATAACCATTTTTTAAAATTTTAATGATTTTCTAAACTCAGAACAGAGGACTCCAAAAATAGTTCTGACCCTGTCTCACTAAAATTTACATATCTTAAAATATAAAATTCATTTTGCTACACCATTATTTTTATATGAAATTAGACTCAATAATATTTAATTCTATATATCGTTCATCTTCTAATTCATTTTATACTATCCTAGGTGATTTTTCAAAGTCACGTCACTGTTGTTGCTTGAAATCTATTTCTTTGCAAATTTTACTCTTTCATGATTTCTATGCATGATTTATCACCTAAACATTTGTAACAACAAACACCTTCATACTTAGCAATTTTAACAACCATTCATCATCAAATACTTACATATCATTCTTGAGAAAAATCATAAATACAAACATTCAAAATAACTAAGTCCCTATACATGCCATAACCCAAACATGGTTCATCTTAAAATACCGAGTTGTTATCGTTGATAGTGTGGACGATCTCCGACGTCTTTAAGTTCCCGAAAGTAGCTTTACAATACTATAAGAGAAAAGAAAAATAAAAGAAGTAAGCATAAAGCTTTGTAAGTTTACTAGCAAATAAATAACAACATTTAACACAAATAATTAAACTCAAATGTCAAGATCTCTAGTCTACTCTTTATTTAATCTCATTCTCGTTCTCTTTCTGGTTTACTTAGTTAACTCATGATCGTAACTTATTCTTCTCTTGCTGAAACATTGAGTATCAATTGATAATATAGTAAGTTCTTAACTCTTATAACTCATCTGAGCTTGCCATTTATTCTTTTAAATGAACTTTCATTAACATGATTCGTTTACTAGCCCGTTGAGCCATGTTGGAATAATAATGATACTTGGGTCTTTTCTGATAATAACATGCCAAAGCCATGTCCCAGACATGGTCTTACATGGAATGTTCTCATATCGGTGCCCATGCCGTGTCCCAGACATGGTCTTACGGGGGACCTCTCATCTCGGTGCCAACGCCATGTCCCAGACATGGTTTTACATGGGACCTCTCATCTCGGTGCAAACGCCATGTCCCAGACATGGTCTTACATGGGACCTCTTTACCCAAATGTCATGACATTTGTATCCGATACAATCCTCATGTTTCAACGGGGCTTTTTAACACCGATTCTCTGTAATCTCATACTTGAGTCAACATTAAATAAATTCATAAAATAAATGCATAATTTCTGGAAAATAACAATATTAATAATAATTATTGAAATATTGTATTTATTTACCGTAAACTTACCTCGGTACAAAATATAGCCAAATTCACCAACTTAGCCTTCAACTTTATTCTTTCCTTTGTCTAACCTCGAGTTTTGTTCTTCTTGATCTAAAATAGCAAATTTAACTCATTTAATACTCACATTTATCAAAACAGCCCTCGACTCTAACTTTGGCAAAATTATGATTTTGCCCTTAAACTTTTACATAATTACGCTTTTGCCCCAAAGTTCGGAAATTAAACTTCATCTCATATTCTTATGTTATGTAACATGCTGAACATTTTTCTCTTCTATGACAACATCAAATTCTCACTCTAACACTTACTTATGTACATTAGGGATTTTTACCGATAATGTCAACTTACTCGTTTTCGCTTAAAATCGGCTAGAAAAAGTTATTTAAAATAATTTCTAACTTCATATTCTATCTTAAAACATCAAAATAAACACTTTTCACCTATGGGTATTTTTCCAAATATAAACCCTAGGTTAAATTATTGCTAGAATAAGCTAAATTAAGCTACCGGGATCTCAAAAACGTAAAGAGCATTAAAAACGGGGCTTGGGATCACTTACTATGGAGCTTGGAAGCTTGAAAACCCTAACTATGGCTTCTACCCTTGCTAAATTCGGCCTAATGAAGAAGATGATCAAAAATTTGCTTTTAATTTTGTTTTTAATTCATTTTAATAACTAAATGACTAAAATGCCCTTAATGAAAAACTTTGGATACATGCCTAACCATGTCCATTTTTGTCCACCAACTTAACCAATGGTCTAATTACCTTATAAAGACCTCCAATTTAAAATTTCATAACAATTGGACACCTCTAACATATAGAACTCAACTTTTGCACTTTTTACAATTTAGTCTTTTTGACTAAATTAAGTGCCCAAACGTCAAAATTTTTGAATGAAATTTTCACGAAATATTTCCGTGAAATTTTAGGCCATAGAAATATAATAAAAATAAAATTTTCCTCATCGGATTTGTGGTCCCAAAACCACTTTTCTGATAACCTTAAATTTGGGCCATTACACCCTTAACCCAAAATATAAAAAACCCTAGTGGCCTAATATGGCCCAAAAACTAAACATTTTCAGCAAAAGAAAAAAGAGGCAGAAACCATAGCCTCCAACACCACACATCAGCATGCCCACCGCGTGCTACCACCGCCACATCAACCTTCGTACCTCCACGTCAGCACCTCCATACACAGCTGGCTTCCGTACCTGCAGATAAGACACAAAAAAAGGACAAACACAGAGAAAAAAATAGTAGCAAAAATATTCTATTTCGGCTATAAAAGCCACAAATAGATCAATGTATTGTTTTTACACAACCAATACAAAAACAGTAGATTTCGAACACAAAAAAAAGATCCAAAAAGAAACAGATTAAAAATTTTAAGGTGATTTTCGTTTATTTTTTTTACTCATAAGTTTTTGTATTTTATTTTTTTACATACGAAAACACAGAAAGGAAAGGAAACTCACCTAAGTCAGTCGATCTACTTGCCGCCAAAGGCCACACCAGAAAAGAAGAAACAGAACGTTTCTTTGTTGCTCACTAGGTTTGGCAGGGTTTTTGGGGGTTTTGGCCTCGGATCCTTGCTCCACGTGTGACGGGATTCAAACGGGTTTTTTTGGTGCCCTCCGGCCACCGTAGATGGCGGCGCCATCGCCGGCGACCGACGGCCGCCACGGTGGCCAACGGTCGGAGCCATGGTCAGATTCTGGAAAAAGGGGAGAGAGTTTGAAAGGTTTTTAAAGTTTTTTTTTAAATGAGGGGTTAAATGAAATTTTTGGTAAAAAATGGGGTTTATATAACTTATCAAAATGGCGCCGTTCTGAATTACCCCTCCAGACGCTAAACGGCGTCGTTTTGAGGACAACCTGCGTGTGACCCGACCGGCAAGGCTAGGATCCGTGTGTTTTCTAGCGCATAGGTTATTTGCGCGTGCGGTCCCTCTACTTTTATGACGTAGCACAATCTGGCCTTTGTTTGTTTCTTTTATTTTGCCGCATAATTTTCTGTTTGCTTCACTTTGGTCCATGATGAAACGTCGCGTATAAGGGATGGGAATATTTTCCCACTCAGTGCCTCATTCTTTAAGCGCGTTCTATTTTGGTACCTAGCAACTCCTTTTTTTTTTTTATTTACAATTTAAACCCCAAATTTTAGTTCGATTTCAATCTCGTTCTTAGTCCATTTAATTAATTTATTTAAAAAAACTCTTTTATTATTTATTTTAAGTTTTTTTATATTATTTATTTTAAACTGTTTTACATATTATTTATTTTAATTTTTTCTCATATATTATTTATTTTAAACTATTATATATATGTTATCTTTTAAATTTTATATATTATTTTTTAAAACTGTTTTATTATTACTTATTTTAAGTTTTTATATATTGTTTATTTGAAACTTTTTATTATTTATTTTGAATTGTTTTTATAAATTATTTATTTTAAATTGTTGTATATATTATTTTGTTTCGTTTTCTTTGATTGTTAATATTGGTATTAAAAATGGTGTGTTGTGTGATTATTGCCATTATGTGTATTATAATTCGTTTATTCTTATTTTCATGCTATTGTGATTCATTAGTGGGACATTTTATTCGTAAATTATTTCTCCATGTTGTATATTATCATTTCATCACATTTCATTAAAATCACTTCAAAGGTCGCGCTTAATTCTTCCCTTTATCCATAATAGGCCATTTTATTTTATTTCAACTAAATAGCACTCATCGTTCAGTTGCTAAATAGGGAGCTCGTCATGGAAAATGAGTTTCTTGATAAAGCGGAAGACAACATGGCCGCACAAATATAGTCCAAGAAAAGGTAACAAGAGAAAGGTGACAGCCTGTGAGAAAGGCAGGTCAGAGATATGGACCACGTCATGAGCAAAGCTTTGGTTCGAGTACGAGAAGTGGCTGACCACTTGCAGACCCCAGCTGTTCAAAGCTTGAAATATGAATCGGAGTCGGATCAGGGCTAAGAATTAGCTTTGTTTCTTGGGAAAGTTAAGGTTTTAAGTGTGAAGGCGAAGCCGTATATGTATCCACTTTATGTAAAGAAACTTGTTTTCTAGTAAAGTTGGTCTAATGGAATTGAACTAGAATCAACGCCTTTTTGCATGCATTTTTTCCATTCATTAACATTACATTTCATTGAATACAATAAATTTCCTAAAATCCAAAAGTGCGTCGACTTCAGAACTCTAGTATAGAGCCTGTTGGATGATAAAGAATTGGAATTCTTTGAAGATATCGATGGTTCGGAAGGGAAAGATGTTTGTGCCTTTGAAGAAAGAACTAAAAAAATAACAAAAAAACCTATCAGGAATTTGTTGAACAACTAGACTGTGGAGGAGATTCTTGTAGTTTTTAGGACCATTTCAGAGTAATATTCAGAACACTCTTATTGCTTTAAGCTTGGGAGCAATAGAAATCCTTTTGTGAAAAAGCACATGTCCATTATTTTTTATTTCAACAAAATGCATCTTTGTGTCTCGTTTTGGCAAACATTCTTTTGTTCCTTCCATTTCATTCATACTCATACCACACAGATAATTATTCTTTGATTCATTGGTTCTTTGAGTCTTCCTTCATTCCTATAAAAGGTCTCCAGATATCAATGATATGAGCGACACTGCTATTGACTCAGAACCTCCTTTTTAGCAAGATATGTGTCCAGAAGAACCTCGGGACTTTGAAAATGACCGAGATTGTAGCTTATCTCTTGATTTGTTAAGGATGGTAGAACAAGATGAAAAACAAATCCTACCTTATAAGGAATCAATGGAATCCACAGCCTTTCTCTATGTGGGGCATGAATGTCATTGGGCTGATCTCGCCAAAAGCTTCTGGCGGTCATCGATTCATCTTTGTGGTCGCCGATTACTTCACTAAGTGGGTGGAAGCTGCTTCATATACTAATGTCACGAAGTCGACAGTCAGCAAATTCTTGAAAAAAATCATATGTCGGTATGGAATGTAAAAAATGATCATATCTGACAATGCACTAACAATAGTAGGATATCAGAAGTTTGTAGTCTGTTCAAGATTAACACCATATCTTTCCAAAATGAACGGTGCAGTGGAGGAAAAAAACCCTCTATCGGGGTAACGCCTTTCTCTTTGGCTTATCGCGGTTTTACCTATTGAAGTCGAGATTCTTCCTCTTTGAGTTTTTAGATCCAATCCCAATTGAAGAGAAAGGTTCAAAGTTATCCATCATGGTCAAATGCACCAAAAAAATGATACGAGTTTACCAAAAAAGGTTCACCTCAGAGAATTCCATGAGGGGGACCTAGTATCGAAGAAGATCCTTCCCATACAAAAGGACTTCATAAGAAAGTGGATGTCAAACTGGGAAGGACCTTATGTGGAAGGCCTTATCTAGAAAAGCGTTGATTTTGATCGGGAGGGATAACAAGGACTTGCCTAATCCTATGAGTTCAGATTCAATCAAAAAATATTTCATAAAAAATATATAAAAAGAAAAGAAAAAGAAAAAGGAGAGGCCAAGGTGAAAACCCGCTGAAGGCGCCTTGAGACCAAAGGGGTTTTGAATTGAAAACCCAAGAATGGGCAATTCAAATTTTTGATCAAAGGTGGGGCATGTGGTAGTCTTGTCCTCTCTGAATTAACAAGAAGGATGAATGTTACATCTTAGGGTATCAACAAAGTCTTATGGGACTTCCAAACGCATATCAAGTTCAAAGGGTCCTCAAGAAGCTTTGTGCAGAGAAGCTCATGCTACGATATCTGGGGCAGCAATTTTTATCTTATTCATTTCGTATCTTAGCAAATTTACTATCTTGTTTAATTTATTCATTTCGAGCTTTACTCTAATAAAATTTCATCTTGTCCATTATGATAATCTTTTTCAAGTATTTTTCATTGAAATAACAATTAATGGACTGATAATATTCAAGCAAAAGGAGTTCTACATATTACTCCGAAAGTTTCTAAATAGTACGAGGACCTGAAACAGGACTATTATTTAGAACTAACCAAACCTAAGGGTTGGAAACATATGGGAAAGAATAGTCTAAATTGTGACTATTTCTTTAGGTTTTCTGTCAAAGATACCAGTTGAGCAAGAAGGCAGCGTAATACGTCAATGATAAAACCTCGATGAACAACGAGCAATGTCAACCCAAGCATTAAAAGGGGATCATTCTAAAAAAAATGACATTCTATATTCATGCAAATATCATTCATACACATCTAGTTAGAAGCATTTGATTCATTCTGATCATGACATCCTAATCACTAGGCATAAATAGGTCCATGAAATGGACTCTACAAGTTATGTTCCCTAGAGAACAAATCAGTGAAACCACAAATCCTATACCGCTAAAGTTGTAGTGGGATGGATTGAAGTCATTATGGTGAATCTTATCTCCTTGAAGTTGTAGTGGAGCAGATTAAAGCCACTAATCTTATCCCCCTAAGTTGTAGTGGGCCAGATTGAAGTTACTAGTCTTATCTCCCTGAAATTACAGTGGAGCAGACTGAAGATAGTGAATCTTATTTCCCTGAAGTTGTAGTGGAACGGATTGAAGCTATAAATTGCAGATCTTATCTCTCTAAAGTTGCAGTAGAGCAGATCATAGCAAACCTTATCTCCCTGAAGTTGCAGTGGAGCAGGTTGAAGTTACAAGTCTTATCTTCTTGAAATTGCAGCGGAGCAGACTAAAGACAGCGAATCTTATTTCCCTGAAGTTGCAGTGGAACAGATTGAAGCTACAAGTTGCAAACCTTATCTCCCTGAAGTTGCAGTGGAGCAGGTTGAAGTTACCAATTCTTATCTCCTTGAAGTTCCATCGGAGTAGATCGAAGCTACAAACCTCTTCTCCCTGAAATTACATTGGAGTAGATCGAAGACACAATCCTTATCTCCCTGAAGTTGCAGAGGAGCAGGATAAAAATACACAAACCTTATCTCCCTGAAGTTGTAGTGGAACAGGTTAAAAATAAACAAATCTTTTCTCCCTAAAGTTGCAGTAGAGCAGATTGAAGACAGGCTACAAATCTTATCTCCCTGAAGTTGCAGTGGAGCAAATTAAAACCACAAATCTCATCTTCCTGAAGTTGCAGTGGAGCATATTAAAGCCACAAACCTTATCTTCCTAAAGTTGTAGTGGGGCAGGTTGAAGATACCAATCTTATCTCCCTAAAGTTGCAGTGGAGCAGATTGAAGCTACTAATCCTATCTCCTTGAAGTTGCAGTGGAGCGGAGAAAAGCGAAAAATCTTATACCTCTGAAGTTACAGTAGGTTAGATTAAATCTACCATAACTACAAATCTCATCTCCCTGAATTTGTAGCGGAGTAGATTGAAGTTATAAGTTTTATCTCTCTGAAGTCGCAGTAGAGTGGATCAAAGCAACAAGACGCAATGGAATGATATGAGGCTACCTGGAGAAGAGAAGCATTAAAAGAAGTCGAGACTCAGCAGGACCAGACAAAATTGGTCTTTCTTAAAAAAGCCTTTGTTCCGTTCTCGTTACACGACAATAAGAAAAGAGGGGCAGCTATAGAGCCCAATTTCAGCCCGGGCCCAACAAAGAAAATCATAAATAAAAAAAGGGAAAAACACCAGAACAATTAAAAAATTAAATAATCCAAAGTCCAAATGTCCATTTAAAAACAGCCTAATTTACCAGGCCCTTGACCCAAAATACAAAAAACCATAGTGCCCCAATATGGCCCAAAAACTAAACATTTTCAGCAAAAGAAAAAGACGCAGAAACCCTAGCCTCCAGCGCCGCACATCAGCATGCCCACCATGCGCCACCACTACCACGTCAACCTCCATACCTCCACGTCAGCACCTCCGTACACAGCTGGCTTCCATACCTTCAGATAAGATACAAGAAAAACGGACACAGAGAAAAAATAGTATCAAAAATATGATATTTCGGTTATAAAAGCCACAAACAGATCAATGTATTGTTTTTAACCACAATCAATACAAAAACAGTAGATTTCGAACACAAAAAAAAAGATCCAAAAAGAAACAGATTAAAGATTTTAAGGTGATTTTCGTTTAATTTTTTTACTCTTAAGTTCTTGTATTTTATTTTTTTTTATTTTTTTTACATACGAAAACATAGAAAGGAAAGGAAACTCGCCTAAGTCAGTCGATCTACTCAGCACCGAAGGCCACGTCGGAAAAGGAGAAGAAACATATGTTTTTTTGTTGCTCTATCGGGTTTGGCCGAGTTTTTTGGGGTTTTGGTCTCGGATCCTTGCTCCACGTGTGACGGGCTTCAAAAGGTTTTTTTGGTGCTCTCCGGACACAATGGACGGCGGCACCGTCGTCGACGACCGACGGGCGCCACAGTGGCCAACGGCCGGAGCCATGGCCAGATTCTGGAAAAAAGGGAGAGAGTTTGAAAGGTTTTTAAAGTTTTTTTAAATGAGGGGTTAAATGAAATTTTTGGTAAAAAATGGGGTTTATATAGCTTACCAAAACGGCGCCGTTTTGAATTACCCCCCAGACGCTAAACAGCGTCGTTTTGACGACAACCCGTCTGTGACCCGACACGCAAGGCTAGGATCCGCGTGTTTTCTAGCGCATGGGTTATTTGCGTGTGCGGTCCTTCTTCTTTTGCGACGTAGCACAATATGGCCTTTGCTTGTTTCTTTTATTTTGCCGCATAATTTTTTGTTTGCTTCACTCTGGTCCATGCTGAAACGTCGCGCATAAGGGCTGGGAATATTTTCTCAGTCAGTCCCTCATTCTTTAAATGCGTTCTATTTTAGTCCCTAACAACCCCTTTTTTATTTACAATTTAAACCCCAAATTTTAGTTCGATTTCAATCTTGTCCTTAGTCCATTTAATTTATTTATTTAAAAAAACTCTTTTATTATTATTTATTTTAAGTTTTTTTATATTATTTATTTTAAACTGTTTTACATATTATTTTTTTTCTCATATATTATTTATTTTAAACTATTATATATATGTTATCTTTTAAATTTTATATATTATTTTTCTAAAACTATTTTATATGTCATTTTTAATTATTATTTATTTTAAACTATTTTATTATTGTTTATTTTAAGTTTTTTATATATTGTTTATTTGAAACTTTTTATTTATTTTGAATTGTTTTTATAAATTATTTATTTTAAACTATTATTTATTTTAAATTGTTGTATATATTATTTTATTTCGTTTTCTTTGATTATTAAAATTGGTATTAAAATGGTGTGTTATGTGATTATTGCCATTATGTGTATTATAATTGTTTATTCTTATTTTCATGCTATTGTGATTCATTAGTGTGACATTTTATTCGTAAATTATTTCTACATGTTATATATTATCATTTCATCACATTTCATTAAAATCACTTCAAAGGTCGCTTAATTTTTCCCTTTATCCATAATAGGCCATTTTATTTTATTTCAACTAAATAGCACGCATCATTTAGGTTTTGTAATCGCTAATAGTCAAAAAAGAAACTTTTAAAAATAGGCAATATTTCGCATTTTAGAGATCCAAGAAATCGTACCTTAATTTACGGGGTTTCAATTTTCTCGATAAACCTAAATAGCCAAATATTCTTTTAAAATTAAAATACATGAAAGTTAAGTACAAAAAATTTAAAAGGCGAGCTTGTTCTTGAGGTTTCAAAAAGTTGTGTCCTAACTCACGGGATGTGACATTTTGTTATCTCGAGACGAGAGGTTCCTTAATGTTTGTTTCGATTTATTCAAGTGGTTTTCTTTTAAGTAAAATTAAAATTAATAAAAAGAGGGATCGTATTTTAAACTCTTTTCAAATTTTCAATTTTCGATATTAAGACATTAATTAATCAATTAGGTACCAATTTTGGGCGTTACGAGGGTGCTAATCCGTCCTCGTACGTAACCGACTCCCGAACCCATTTTTCTGAATTTCGTAGACCAAAATTGTTATTTTAATAAATTAAATCATTACGAGGTGATCCGATCACACCTCAATAAAAAGGATCGGTGGCAACTCCCATTTTTGTTTTTCTTTTCGTTTTTAAATAAAAAGTCGACCCCTTTTACAAAAAAAAAATGGTTTCCACAACGTGTTTGAGTAAAAATAAAAGGAATGAATAGGAAAAGAAAAATGAGAAACATTCAGAAATGATTATGGTTTTCTTCGAAATGGAGAAATAGAATCATTTGGAAATGAATGTAGGTTTCCAAAAATGAAAATGGAAATGAAAATGAAAATGGAAATGATCCATTTGCAATCCTATATGGATTATTTAAAAAATAATTGGAAGAATGTGTTTATGTTTTGGATTGTTTTGAAGCCTAAAATAAAAATAAATCATTTGGTCATAGTGAATATGTTGAGTTGTAAAATATTGTCATATATATAAATGTTAAAATTTTACCAAGGAAAAATCATTAAAATTTTACCAAGGGTAAAATCGTCAAAATTTTGTTTGGGTAAAATAGGGATGAGAAAATTGTCATATATATAAATGTTAAATTTTATTTTGAGAAAAAGAAAAATCGAATCAGGTTGGATCACATTACAAAATACTGAGTTAAAAAAGCCTAGTAACTACTCGTAATTGAACTTGATGTGAGAGAGACCCAAAAACCCCTCATGGGCATGAAGGGGGCGGCAACCCTAGTAGGAATACTTAAGGGTGTTCAAACAGTTAACCGATCGGTTAACCAAACCGAGCTAGTATTAACCAAATTAACTTAACTTTTTAATCTTTTAACCATTAACTGAACCAAATTTTTTTCAAAAAAAATTTAACTGAACCAAAATTTTTCGGTTAATTCGGTCGATTAACTAAATTAACCAAAATTTATATGTTTTTCTTTTTCTTTTTTGTTAAAACAAGTATAAAACATATAAAAAATAAATAAATTTATAATGTTAATTTGATCAAATTAACATTATTAATCAAACTAGTAATAGCCTAATACATGTAATATATAATATTATTTATTAAGTTCAGTTAATTCGGTGAATTACCCAGTTTTGAACCGAATTAACCGTTAATCGAAATTCCAAAAAACCTTTAACCGACCTTTGATCGAACTAGATTGGTTAACCGATCGATTAACCAAAATTAGATCGATTTGATCGGTTAATTCGATTTTAACCAAAGTTTGAACACCCCTAGGAATACTAGGGTGTATTTCCACCCTAGTCCTATTCTAAGTAGGATGTTGTTTTTCTATTTGAAATAAACAACTACAATTCAACAAGGGTTCTACCTTCTCTTCCTATAAATAGATGGCACTGGTAGAGCTATTAACACAACTTTGAGAGGTTGTTATTCTGTTGAAAAATAGAAAGAATTTATTCTCAAGTATTACATATATTTTTTTTGAAATAACAATTCTATCGGTTTCTATTAGGAAGAGAGAATTTATGTTTTCATTCCAAAAGGAGAGTAAACTTTTTCTAGTTTTGTGTTTCGAATTCAGTTGGTTCGAGCCTACACTCGAAGTAGTTCATGCTACGAGAATAGTGAAGAAAATCATTTGGTTGAAAGCTAGGAACAACGAGCGTCCGCTAAGCCGAAAACACAGTTACGAATTCGGTTAAGGTTTATTGCTAAAAATATCACAAATCAAGTCGATGTTCAAAATTTTAATTTTCTGTTGTGCAAGAAAATCGTTTTAAAACCGAGATTTTTCCAACATGTATATCATTTTCGACTTATGAACTACTAAGCTCGTTGAAGCTTACTCTTTTCATTTTTATTATTTTTTTTGTAGATATCATTTTGCAGAATCTGATAGAGGGTTGCGCGCGGACCAAGATCGAGTTGCCAAGTCATGAGAAAAGTCTTACGAGAACTATCGACACTTAGATCTGAAACGAAAATAGAAAACAGAAAATTAAACTTAAAAGACCAAGAAAAACCAAATTGAAATAGAATGATACTTGGGCGGCAAGAAAGGATGAAGAAAGAACGTTTCTTGATGCCAAAGAATGTTGCAAAACAGATCCTTAAAGCTTGGAATGGCTGGAAACGCAACAAGAATAATTAAACCAAGTTAATCAACAATTCGACACAAACAAAAATAATTAAAAAAGAACAAATAGTAAAAAAGATGGATAAAGTCCTAAGAAGCCTTGAAATCAAGAAAGATTTCACAACTCCCTTCAAACAGCTCTAATCTTCCCTCCAATGTAAAAACACAGCAAGAAGAAGGTTGAAGATGGCTCCCACAATCAAAAAGATTGTTAAAACTACTTCTAAAGAAAACTCAAGAGAGAATTCTTGGAGAAACTCAAAGAGAGTTTTCACTCCACAAAAAAAAATCTGAATTCAATATATCCTCCATAAGGGTGGCCGGCCAAGCCATATATATAGGCCTCCTAACTACTTTCCTATCCCTACTAGGAAAACTAAAAAAAACCCTAATTGTTCCTTTCAAGGGAATTTCGTCCAAGGCCTTTAAATGGGCCTCTTGGACTGAATTATTACATAGAAATTTATTCATAAAGTCTAAAAATTAAAACTAAGTATTTAAAGAATTAAAATTTTACAAATTGGGCCACTTTGACAATTTGGCCTGATTTTCAACTAAGTCTAATTTAAACTTATTGGTTGGGCTTGGAACATCTTATTGGGTCGTATCTTCAAGAACTTGGGCTTGTAATCCGTTCTCTCCAAAAATTGGTTCGTTGATGCTCGTAACTGAGATCCAATGTGCCTTAGCTGCAAGATTCAGTTTCTTGGACCAAGATTTTCAAGATTTGAAATCTTGATTTTCTTGATTCTTGAAATCGCTCAAAACAGCAAAATTGGACCAAGATTCGGTTTCTTGATTTTCTTGAAAACAAGAAGGTGAATCTTGATTTTATTTTTCCTTTGTATACGCATCTAAGGCCTTGCTAATGAAGTCTTGAACTGTTCCATTTAGTTTCATACGCATTTTCCTGGCCTTTGACCTCGTTATTGGGCCTTGTGGTAATTTGAGCCCATCACGTTCTTGAGCTTGAGTTGGGCCTTTGTGACTCGTATCAAAATCGAACAATCGGATCAAGTCGAAGATCACACTATCCAACTAACTTTCGGTAGACTATGAAAACGTGGCATATTTTGTAAGTGGGATATGTGGCATGTAATAGGTGTAACTTGTGATTGTATATAAGTGTTTATTAGAAGTGGTATATTTTGTACTTGTATATAAGTTGTGTGTTTGAGGTTGATATTGCGGTTGATCATGGATTGGTATGTGATGATATAATGTTTGAAATTGTTTTGAAAGGTTAATAGCATGGTAGATCGAATGGTGATTGTCAAAGATATATAGATATACATATTTGGTCATTTGGTACTTAGTATTGTACCTTGTTGGTTTATGTTGAAATGTTTTAGTTGATTAAGTGACTTAGTTCATGTGGTCAAATGTATGCCTAGATATAAATTGATTTATGACTTGGTGGTTGTTGCAAGAAATGATGATGTTTGTCATTTTATATGATCTAGTTAAATAAGCTAGAATTTGTTAGAAAATGGATGTAAATCATATGTTTGATTATTGTTTGTGATGGTGTCTTATGGCATATTAGTTAGAATTAGGTAAATGGCATGATTTGGTATGATATTAATAGATGGAATGATTTGTTAATGGCAAAATTGTGGCTTAAGTAAGCATGAAATTGCATGACTTGTATTTAAAGATACATTTAGGTTCACACAGTTTGACGTATGACTGTGTGCTTCACATGGGCATTTGGCACGACTGTGTGCTCTGTTTGATTTAGGCATCAATTGGTACACATGACCATAGTCTGTTACACAGTCTGGAGACACGACTGTGTGCCTCCACTTACACGGTTTTAGCTCTCCCACACGATTGAACAACACGACCATGTCCTATAGTTTCAAAAGGCATTAACCGTCACACGGCCGTGTGACCCTTGTTTTCTGTTTTTACCATACTTTTCTGTTTTGTTTCAAGTTAGTCTCTACTTGTTTCTAAACTAATTTTGAAGCTTTGTTGGTTTGATTTAAGCCCCATTTTTGAATGAATGATATTATTATCAAATGATTATCTACTAATGATTGTTTTAAGTGAATATTGAATTAAAATTGTATATTCTTGACTTGTTAATTGTCGTAACATCCTGTAACCCTAATTCAATGATAAACATGGACGAGGGGTGTTACAATTATGAGGTGTATGACCATAGCTCAACTATGGAAACTAATGGAGTCTACCAGGACATTAAACATGGAACCTAACAGGTAAGACCTTAGCTCAGCTATGGTTGCTTATAGAGTCCACCGGGACAATAACACTGGTGGTCAACCAAGATGGTAATCGTGGGAAATTCTGCAAACAAGAAAAAAGAGTTAGAAGGATAATGGAAGTATGGGATACAATAGTTAGGTAGCGGGTCAAAGAAATTCGCTAATGAATGAGAAATGTAATGAAATTTGGAAAAGAGTGCGAGAATAGTAGTTGTGAAAGTCAATAGGGCATATGGGTGGTACTGATGCAATCGAGACCCAAGAGCTATCAAGTGCTGACGACATTTCTCTCGAGCTGCCCAAAGGACCCATTGCTCAAGCTAGGGCTAAGAAGTTCAAAGATGCAATTTCAGCTTTGGTTGATCGGGTTTGGGGTGAATCCGTGGCTGGTCTACTTGAAAGCTCTTGGACTAGCAAGACGAGCAATCCGTGCACTCTACTTCAAGCTCACTCAGCTCAATTTTTAGCTCAACGAGCTCATTCTTAGCTCATTCAGCTCATTTTAGTTTGCATTTATTTTGCTGGAATAAGTATTTAATTTGTTGTTAGTTTAAGTAGTTAAGTCAATTAATTTAATTTAATTCTGGTCAAATAATTATTAAGTGTTTTAATTATGTTTTAAATTATTTAGTGTCTTAAATATGTCCTAAACTCATACAAACAATTAATGAGTTGACCGAAATTTTAAGTGTAGATTTTTACATTCATTTGTTGCTGAATTTAATTTGTTTAAATTGCTGCAGGTACATTCATCTCTTGGACGGCAAGGTGCATGGATAAAATTAATTAGTGAGCTGATTGTTGGTGTTTTCCAAGTGAATATTCAGCTAAGCTTTCCAACTCTCCAAGAATGAACATTCAGCTGCCCAAAGCTCCTTTTAAAGGCTGTTCACACCAGCCGAATATACCTTTCACATTGGGGGCTGTTCATTTTCGTGTGTTCACATTGCTTGATCATTCAAATTCTTTTGTTCACACCTTTTGGCTATTGAAGTGTTCCAAGAAACTCAATTAATATCAAGAGTGTTCAGCTGAATCAAAGGACCTAATTAAGTGACATTCAAGCATATAGCTGCACCCAAATTAATGCTAATCAGCCCTCCAACATTTTATTCATTGTTCCAGCTGATTTGTTGCATCTAGAAGCTGCCCATTACCATTCCCTATGTTCATGAAGCTTTAAGGAAGTTTCCTTAGAATTTCTGGTATTTTCAGCTGACCATTCAGCTCCTTAAAGAGCCTATTCGGCTAACTCATGTAAAGCCTATAAATAGAGGCTTCTTTCACCATGTAAAGGACTTTTGCCAATTTTATAATATACTGAATATTTTGTGAGAAGTTTCTTCTCTCAATTTCATCCAAAGACTCCGTTGGCTTATCTACTAGTTAGTGGCGTCAACCCTGCTCTTTGCAAACCGAACTTATCACTTTTCAACCAAAGTGTGGCGTTCTACTTATATCGAGGTTCCTATCTTTGATATATAGTGGGTCGAGGTCCTTTTACATCGATCATCATCCACCTTAAGAACATATAAGATTCGGGTCAGCACTTACCCTTAGTGTTGGTTTTTTCTTGTTTTTAAGCCTATCAATCTGTTTTTCATTCAAACCGAATTTACCTTTCTCCAACGAAATCTTTTCTTTTAGTAACCGAACCTTTGCACTTAAACAGCTCCATTGCACATAATTTGAACCCAAGTGCCATTTCAAAGACGACTACATCTTTACTTGAAGCAATACGAACGAGACTTCTTCGTTAGACGATCGGGCAACAAAAATGACTCAACTCAATCAAACGAGGCTGGTTCGCATCAGGTACCGTAGCAAGAATAAGATAAGGGAAATGACTTGTCAATAATGCTTGGTAAATAGGCAAGGGAAAAGGCACTGAAACAGATAAACTGAGTGTCAGGTATGTTTATCAAGATTATTCCTCTTTGAAGAGGAAAACTATTGAGAAAGTATAAGCCAAAGGATTAGTCCCGTAAAGAACCATCACGTGAAAGAATAGTAAACTCAAAAGGTTATTCAAATAATAGCAGGCTGAATACTATTGTCCAAAGTGGTCCACAGTTAACAGGCACGTGCCTTAAAAGTCAAGTATCGCTGCTAGGGCATTTCACAAGAGAGTAACCCAAACAACATTGCAACTTGGATGTAGGGTGAAAAGAGATTTAATCTTCTAAAGTAGCGTGGGTCCTTGTTCGTTAAACCCACTGGCGGAGTGTTAGTAAGTCCCGCAGGAACTAAAATGAGGAAATAGGGTCTGCCATTGATGGCTCAGGTTTGTTAAGTTCGCCAATGAAGGCAAAGAGAAAGGGGTGTAGGGTGGTAGGCAAGACGACTACTTTATGAGTTTAAAAAGGGAGATAAGGGATTCTACCTTGGTAACTAACCTCCCAACTATGTGATTTAGAACTAAAAACTATGTGTAGAAGTATGTTTGGAAAGGAATATGGATAAAGGAAAGAATGTACAAGCCGAGTCCGTATTTTGGCGAGACACCCAAAAAGCTGTTGAGTCTTGTCGAATGACTATAGGACTAGCTAAGGGAAGACCGCTTAGCGACCTATCAGCTTAAAGAAAAGTTCGGGGAATGAAACAAAGATTGCTAACCATATTGAGAGAGAGATTGTCCCAAGAAACTCAGGGGGTGAAATATGTCTAGTTCTCTTTTTATTACTCCAACAAGTTTCTATTTTGCGTAGTATAGTAAAAAAACTTACTAAGTTCTTTGAACTTAAGAAATCTTGCTTATATATGCAAGACTCGTTAGACTAGAAAAGATCTTGAGGAAGGACCCAGCCAGACAGTGATAGATCGAGAAGAGATCATTAGTCGTTGTCATGCACATAGGAGGTGGTACCTTGGGAGGCTTCACCTTGGGGACGATGACAATGTATCTAAGTATATTCTTTAGAGTTAAAACTTTGAGTTAAAAACATTCATTTTATATTTAAGGGTTCTGTTGTAAGAACATTTAATATTAAGTATTAAAGTTAGACTCTAAAAATTGTTAAGTTAAAATTTTTTGTCAATTCCAATCCAATTTTTTGGCACCCCGTACCCAGATTCAGTGAACTGGTCAGGTGTGGGTGTTACAGTTTTCGGGCAGTATCTTACGGTGCAACCATGGTCATTAGACTTCAACCCTCTCCAACCTTTTCTGACGGTGGTTATGACTTGGATTTGGTTGCCAAGCCTTCTTGGATATTTGTACAGAAAAAAGATACTTGAGGAGATAGGTGAAATGATAGAAAGTGATACATGCACAGATGATGTGAAATTTATTAAATTCCATTCATTGAAACTGCCAATTTTCAAGTCAAGAAAATCAATTGACTTGTGATAACTTTTTGGATGAGATTCAGGCATTTTTGGGTTTAGATATCTTCATAGCATTCGAAGATTTATCTCTTAGCTTCGAAATGCACTTTGAGTCACTCAATTTTGAGTTTAGGAGATAAAGTTATGACCATTTTAGTTAAGACTGCGCGAGCAAAATTTATGGACGAGATTATTATGGAAATTGCAAGTTTCTGGCTTTTAATTTGAGTTTAATTCATATTGGGTTCGGTTTTTAGGCTTACTTTTTATTATATATGAGCTCAATATTGTATTTATTAAGTTTTATTATTTTATTATTTATTTATTCTGAATTTTAGATATTGTTTAAGTATTTTAAGTTGTTTAGAAGTTTTATGTTTCTTAGTCAAATAAGAAAGTTTAATTTAAAACTACTTATTGTTTAGAATAATTAGAGTTTCAATATACTTTAGATTTTTATTTGGATGTACTTAGCAGCCTATATAAACACTTCTTCATTGTTCATTAGGGAGACAATTGTTTTCATTAATAAAGTTTTCAACTCTGGGAGTTTGTTTCTTGATGCAAGATTTTTTTCTTGTGATTTTTAGAAGTAGTTTTCTTATCAATGTTCTTCAAGGAGTCATGGGAATTCATTCTTCACCCTTCAATTTGCCAAGAATTATTTCTTGGATGGTTGATTAGAGTCAGTTTATTGGGGTTTTATATCTCAAAGTTTTCAATTGGACACTTGTCTATCTATCCATCACATCCACCGGTTTATTCAATTCATCTTTCACTTTCAAATTTCATTTAGTTAGTTATTTATTATTTTGAATATTTATTCTTTATTTTTAAATTTCTTATTTTTCTTATTTTCTTAATTTTATCTAAATCTATTTGATTTCTTCCTTTCAAGTCACATCTAAATATTTGTTTCTCGAGTCGAACAACTTAAATACGATCCTTCTTCCGCTTCTTCCATCCCTTTTTATCATTTGATACCAGATTTGAGTGTTTTAGGTGTTTTTTGTGTTATTATAAATTGATTTACAACAAACGACCTCAAAATAAATTTTCTTTTTATGCAGAAATTTTTTTGGAAAAATATTTTTTAGTGCTGAACACTTTCTAAACGTTATGAAATTTTACATACTAATTCTTTGCAATCTTTTAGAATATAAAAAAATATTTCTCGCAAAAAAAAAAAAAGAAAGTGAAAGTTGCATGGATAACTCCAAAGGCGGTGTTACTATGATTTCTTCTTGTGTGTTGTCTATGAATACTGGAAGCCCTATCGAAAATGAGTCTGAATACAGGAGTATAGTGGGTGCACTACAATATATTGTGATCACTAGGCCCGAGATTGCGTTTGCTGCAAACAGGGTCTGCCAATTCATGCACAAGCCCCTTGATCATCATTTCAAAGTTGTTAAACGTATTTTACGTTATTTATAGGCCACGATTGATCATGGAGTTTGTTTCACTGCTGCCCCTCAACTTTCTCTTACGAGTTACTCGGATGCCAGCTGGGGTGATGATCTTGATGATAGGCAGTCCACATCAGGGTTTTGTATTTTTCTTGGAGGGAACCCGGTCTCATGGGGTTTTAAGAAACAACAAGCGGTGTCTCGTTCTTCTGTAGAAGCAGAATACAAAAGCCTTGCTCATGCTACAACAGAGGCATCTGGTTAGAGTCAAGTTGCAGGAAAGACAGCCTTTGGTGTGATAATTCAAGTACAGTGGCGGTGTTTGCTAATCTGATTCTACACCAAGTTCAAGTATGTAGAGCTTGACTTATTCTTTGTTCGTGAAAAGGTGGCAACGGGCAAGCTGATCATTGGTTACGTTCCAACTCAAGCCCAGGTGGCAGATGTGCTCACAAAACCTTTGTCAGTTGAGTGTTTTAACAAGTTCATGACACAACTTAAGGTTGTCAGCAAAACCGAGTGTTTACAAAGATGTTCACCAATTGGGTGAATATTAAGGAATGAGTCAACCTGTTGTAATAGTTGGATAGTTAGTAGTTATTTTGTTAAGAAATGGTTAGCTGTTAGTTATTAAGCAGTTAACAAAGTTTGTATAAATACCTTGAGCTCAGACTCTTGAGGTATGCTTTTGGTTTCTTGCTGTTAATAAAGAAGCTATGCATGGTTCTCTATAGTCCTGCTATTTCTCTTAAAATTTGCATTTCCATCCTCATTTTTGCTTGCTCCAAATATAAAACCTGCATGTATTGTGTTGATGGACCAGTCATAGGATTTTATACCATCTGGTTTTGCCTATTATCGGAGTGTGAATAGCTTCTCATGTTCTAGTGAATGACACTCTAAACAGACACTAAGAAATACACATTTACATTAGACTTCATTCATACAAGTGTTGTTTGGTTGATTTCTAACTTCTTATGGGGTTCACTCAGTTGACCTTTTTGCTTTTGGTGTTTTCTTCAAGTGATATGCTCATAAGTGAAAGTGATTTGTAGAGATGTGTTCCTATCATGAACAAGTTGCATTTATAAAGGGCCGAAAAGCCACGTGAGAGAGTAGTGAAAGTGATTTGTAGAGATGTGTTCCTAACATGAACAAGTTGCATTTATAAAGGGCCGAAAAGCCACGTGAGAGAGTATGAGAAGGTAATAAAAATGAAAGTAAGATGAGGTAAGTGAATGCATTTGGGTGTCAGAACTTGAATCCTCCAAGTTATTCATTTGCACGTGCATGCATGCATTAGCTTAGTTACATGTATTCTGCAAATATCTTTTCGGATTCATCTTTTCTGCCTTAAAAAGTATAGCTTCGTTTCTAAGAAAAGCCGTATTTGATAGTTTTTCTTTTTTATATTTAATAAAATCTATATTTTAACACATGTTTTTTTAGGTATTTATTTATGATATTATATAATTTTTTAAGGCATAATGACTTATTTGACCCTCTAACTTTATAAAAAAAAGTCCTTTTAGCCATTCATTTAATTTTTCACCTCTTTTAACCCTCTAACATGCGTTTTTTGTCAAATCACCCCAAAATAAAAGGAAAAATTAACAAACGTTAACTTTGCTAATGTGACATCCATATGGCAGTTCACGTGTATAATATTTTAAAAAACAAAAAACAATTATTTGAAAAAGTATAATTTTAATATTTTTACAAAATTTTTGAATAATTTTAATAAATTTCTATATTTTTGGAAAAATATTTAATTTAAAAAAGTAATTGCTAACATGATATACATGTGGAAGTCGAATAATCAAAGTTAGCTTGTTAATTTTTTTATCTATTTTAGGGTGATTTGATAAAAAGTGAAAGTTTGAATATTAAAAAGACAAAAAAATTATATAGAGGGTTAAAATGATTTTTTATAAAGTGAAGGGTCAAATAAATGATTATCTAACTAATTTAAAAACTTTAAAATAAAAATCATCTAACTAAAAGAATGAAAGAGTTTAAATAAAGACTTGTAAAAGAATAATGGAATAAGATTAAATATGTTGAAAACAAATTAAAAGGATAATTTGAAAAGATTCAATTTCGTAAAATACCTTTGAAATGAAGAGAAAGGATTGTACCAACGTTGGAATCCACGTGCATCCTTAGAAGAGAATAAACAAGAAAAGTCAACGTTCAACTTTGATTACAACCTAATAAATCATGAAAGATTGGAAAGAATATTGTTTATGCATTTATACGAAAAGGGATATATTTATATTCATGCAAAATAATATTTTAATATATCAAATATATAGTTAAATATTTTAAATTGTATAATTTATATTTATAGAAAATAAAATATGATAATTGAATTGATAGAGTATACAGCATATAAAGAAGTTATACAAATGTATAAAATTAATTTTGTTTTACAGGTGGAATGAATAAATAAATAATTAACTATATTATTATTTAAGCTCTTAATTGAATTGGTGTCATCTTCAACTAGGTCATTAAGATTCTAACTCGGTTATGGGAATTATGGAAATGTTATTCGTAATTAAAATAAGTTATATTATTCAGAGTATTTTAAATTTTTTAAATAAAATATACATATTGTGAGATTTGAATTTAAAGCAATTGCACGAGTAAAACCTTTAATTTATCACTCAACTAAAGTTTCATTTTAATATTTTATACATTTTAATTTTATTATGCATACTTTATTACTTACATCAACTATATATCTAAACTTATTATGTAAGCCATTGATGGACACTAATTCAATTTGAAAAATTACGAAAATATCATTTCGTAATTAAACCAATTCAATTTTGACAAAAATCAATAAAAGTATGTATATGTAGTATTTTAATGGGCGCCAATTACATTAATAAAACCTTAAATCTATCTTTTAACTAGAGCTTTATTTTAATATCTTTTATATACATTTTATTTTAATATGCACAATTTATTATTTCCATTAGTTCTTCTTCTTCTTCTTCATGTAAAATTTTTTTATTGAATTGGTGTCACCTATAATTGGGTCCAAACTCATATATTAAATTACCAAAAGATTATTATTTTAACAACACAATAAATATTAATTTAAGAGTTTCATCATTTTATATAAATTTTTTTAAAAAAATCATGCTTACGAAGGGTTTGAATCAAAACTCCAAATATAATCTCACACTTTAACATTTCAACTAAAGTAACATTTAGTTTTTATATCAATTCCTAATAAATTTATCATATAATTATTTTTACCCACATTATAGATATACTATAATCTTATTAATAATGTCGTTTATTGAGTTGATGTAAGTCAACTTGATATCAAGACCAACTCAAGAAATATGACAATGCCATGATAAACAATTGGAGTGTATTCAATATTCTTAATATGATGTATTTACCTATTTAAATTTCTTTTACTCATGATTTAAACTATATTTTTATTTTAATTTCATACATATTGCATATGTGTTATTATTGGTTTCAAATTTTTTTATTTCATTATTTATTTTATGTTATTTATAAACGCACACATGTGTTCTAAATACGTAGTTTCCACACATTGGGGGCTGGCAGGGCCCTGGGCCCCCTAAACTGGAAAATTTTCCAAAGCCATTTATAATTTATAAACTTTTAAATTAGTAATAGTAAAATTATACTTTGGCCTCCCAAGAATGATAAAAATTCAATTTAATCCTTTAAAATTTATAAAGATATATACTATTAAAATAATAAAATTACATTTTTATTATAGTAAAATATATAATTTAATTCTGATACTAAAATAATTTTGTGACTCCGCCACTGGATAGATATGGTTTTGAAATCTACTTTTTATGTGTCATTGTTTTGTGACGGTTTTACAAACTTTTGTTGCTTTTATTTCAACAACCAAAACAAACAAACATAGAAACTGTAGAGAATAATGAAAAATAAAATAATTTTACAAGTTTTATCATAAATGAAAAGAGGAGGGTGACTAGATTAATAAAAGAGTAAGATGTTATTTGATAAATTATAAAATGAAGTATTAAAAGATCAAAGTGTTAAAATTTTAGCATTGAATTTTACAAATATTGAATTTATATTAAAAATAGTTTGATAAATTAATAAAATAATTACAAAATATAATTATGTTGAATATTGATTTTTAAAAATAATTTATTTGAATTAATTGTAGTTCTTCCTCTCTAATTAAAGTTTTGGTGATGTTATTGAAAGAATAAGGTTAAAATATGTTTCAAATTTTTGTATTTTGTATATTTAAAATTTAAAATTTTTATATTTTTAAATTTTCATATTTTAAAATTAAGGTGTAATTATTATTTATGATTAATTTTTTATTAAATTTATTAATGTGACATTTTAAAATAAAAAACATTCACTTGGTCATGATGAATAAATTCAAAATATAAAGAAATATTTTTTTTAAATAAAAATAATGAGACTAAATTATAAATGTATAAAACTTCATAGATCATATTTTAATAATAAAAAAAAGGGTGAAATTGGAAAGTGAGAAGCGGTCCAAAGATTTTCACAAAGGCGTCATCGTCATAGTTGGCGGTTTCTCGTGCCCTCTATTTATGGAAGGGATTAAACTCAACCTTTCCTTTCATTTTCTTCTGTCTCTTTGAATATTTCCATTTCCATCCAAATAATAATAACGATAATAAACATAATTTCAATTTTTCTTCATTGCAGAATCAGATCTGCAACTCTCTGTTTATAATTTTTTCTAAAAAAAAGTAGAGTGAAGAAATTTGAAAAAAAAATGGCGACAGTCTCTCCTTTGGCGAAATACAAGCTGGTATTCTTAGGCGATCAATCCATCGGCAAAACCAGCATTATCACCCGCTTCATGTACGACAAATTCGACACCACTTACCAGGTAAACTTTTTCCACCATTTCCACCTTATGTTTTTTTAGATTCGATGAACATTTCACCATTTCTTCAACTCCTCTGCTTCTTATATATTATTTGAATTTGATTTCCGTTTTTCGACTTATTCATCTCTCTGTTTGGAATCTTAATCTCCTACTTGACATCGTCTTTGCTTGTTTTGTTGATCTCGAGCAGAATGATCTTTGCTATACTGTTCGATTCTCCATGATAGCCTATCGCAGATCCTTTTTTTGTTTATTTAAATAATCAGTTTGGATTTTTTTTTTTTGGTACGATGATTATTTCTAGTAATTGAATTTGAACTTTACTTCTATCACATCGAGTGAATACTGGAATTGAGGGAATGTTTATATGTATATTTTTCTTGAATGATTGCTATATAAATGCAGGCCACCATTGGAATTGATTTTTTATCAAAAACAATGTATCTTGAAGATCGAACGGTTCGTTTGCAGCTTTGGTAATACAGTTTCTTCCTTTTTCATTGGATCTTGGATAACTATGTTCAACATTTTCTTTATTAGTTCTAGTTCCATTGCTAGATTGTATGTTCAATACACATGCAATCAAGCATATATTTTGTGAACTTAAGGTGTTGATTGTTTAAATTTTAGACTACAAAAGCTTACTTTTGTTGTAAGGCAGTTTTAATTTGTTGTCGCTGAAGGAGCTTTAAATTTGTGGGTAATTGTCATTACAATGAGAAAACAAGAAGCCGTATTTGCTTGATGAATCCCTAGCATTTCCTCTTCATGCGGTTGACAACTTTTAGAAACCGAAAGTAAATCATTTCTGCTACGTACTTCCATCCTCTTATAGTAAACTATCAAAAGCCATCCATGCCAAAGTGTGGTTTGGCAATTGAGAAAAGCATAACATGCAAATTAATCTAAATTTCTTGGTTTTCACGAGTTATATTCTCTTCAAATTTTCATTTGTCTCGTCTCCGTTTGAGTTTTTATCTTATAATTTCACAGGGATACTGCTGGGCAGGAGAGGTTTAGGAGTCTTATTCCGAGTTATATCAGAGATTCTTCTGTTGCAGTAATTGTCTATGATGTAGCTAGTGAGTATGAGCTTACCCGAGTGGCTTTTGTTTTCTTCCTTTTCATTAGATGAGAGACTATAATGGAAATCTTTTACTGGCTGTGATGTTGTCCCAACTTTTTATTTTTCTAAAATATTTTTGTTTGGTATATACTCTAAATATGGTAGGTATATATATGTATATATATATATATATATTCAAAATGGATGTCTAACATGAACAGAGAGATATGTCTATGGATCTAAAGATAGATATATTTGAAAGTAACTGTATACTACACGTCCATTTCCAATACCGGAAAAGAATTCTATGAAACAAGGCTGTCACATCATCTGTATCTCTTTTTCAATAGTTTTATGCCATATTAGCATTTTCATCTTGAATTTCAGCATTTTCATCCTGAAAAAAATTAAATCCAAATTAAAATCCTTAAATTCAGGATAAAATTACTGATGTGGCATAAAATTATTAGAAAGGGATAATATCCCTGTTTCATACAATCCTTTCTCTTCCAATACCCTAATTTGAATTGCATAAGTTGACTCCCTGTGATAATTTTGAATTGCATAAGTTGACTCCCTGTGATAACCATACTGATCTTATTGGCATATATGTTAGCCCCAATTATATCCTTGCAGATAGGCAATCATTTTTGAACACCTCCAAATGGATGGAGGAGGTACGCACAGAACGAGGCAGTGATGTCATTATTGTTCTTGTTGGGAACAAAACTGATCTAGTTGATAAAAGGTCCGTGATTCAATATCAAGACTTAAACCGCAGGGAGTTTCTTAAACATTGTTAATATAATATGTCATTCAGGTCTAGACTTAAACCACAGGGAGTTTCTTAAACAGTCTTAAACAGTCGATTTATACGCTTTGGTGCTTAAACAGGCAGGTCTCTATAGAGGAAGGAGATAGCAAAGCTCGTGAATTAGGAGTCATGTTTATAGAAACCAGTGCAAAAGCGGGATTCAATATCAAGGTGCAAAAAGAAAAACACTACTTGATATAAACCGATAATCATAACCGAGTAATTTCGTTGATGTCTGATTAAAGTCGATGTAGTCAAGGTGGTGGCCTAAGTTCCTTTAGAGAATGAACTGAAATAGTTCTTCAAGACATACTCCGATCATTATTTATTTTTACCCGACCTTTTGATGCAATGTGTTAAGTGGTCAAAAGTCTGACGTGATCCTTAACACACCTAACTTAGGCCACCTTGACATCACTAAGATTTTGTAGACAAAATTTGTTTGCTTGTTAATGTTGAACTGCTGCTTCCCATAGAATACTTGATTGCCCTTGGTTTGTTAAAAAATCATGTTGATTGTTATAAATATGAAAATGCAGCCTCTATTCCGGAAAATCGCGGCTGCCTTACCGGGGATGGAAAGACTTTCTTCAACAAAACAAGACGACATGGTGGATGTGAACTTGAAATCCACCGTCAATTCTTCCCAGATAGAGCAACAAGGAGGTGGTTGTGCATGTTAAAGACAAATATGTAGAAAAAAGAAGCATTCAAACATGGTTTTATTTCAACCACCAAATACAAAGGTAAACGAAGAACAGAATCCCTCAATTTAAAAAAAATAAATTTCAGGAATCTAGTCCTTGATTTTGATAGTAGTTTATGGAAGTAATGTATCGTAGAAATTAGAGTTAAAATATATTTTCCAGTATTTTATTGATCTCAGGAAATTACTTCTAGGATTGACATTTGGAGATCTTTAATGCTTATACTGATTCTTTCATTAGAATTTCCTACCCTCCATAATCAAAATGGAAGTATTGTTTCTGAATGATGACTTGCATTACTCAAATATTAAAGACAGGTTTGGTATTTATTGAATTCATTTCCGCTTTTTTACCCTAATAATGTAAGTACATTATAAATTATTTAAGAAAATAGGCAAAATAAATAGTGCTCACAATTGGTGCTACCGATGTGTCAGGCTCCCTCAAATTCTTAATCATCATTACAAGTTATATAAAAAACAATATTTTTTGATGTTGTCATTGTGTTAGGCAGTATTGTTATGTATTTTTTTAAAAAGTCCACAAAAAATACGAGTATTCCGGGTTTATATATTTTAATAGTGTCTCGTATGTGTTAGGCTTTACTGGAAGTAAACTTTTTTTTTGGTTGGTTTTTGTAAAAACTATTTGAAAAGGAGAAAAAAATGGGTCTACTAAATCTTTGTATGGTATCGTCGCCGACGACAACAATGGGCTTGTCGATGATTTTCAGTTCCAAGATTATATTTTGGATTATTTGACTGACAGTGGTGGGGGATGCATCGATTCAACTTTACATCGTCGGAGTTTCTAGATTCTCCAACTGTGTTTTACAGGTGAATATGAGAATTTTTTTTATTTTTTTTGGGCTTTATTTTTTTTTAAATAAGAAAGGGTGATAATGGTGCATGAAATATAATTTTCTATTTGAAAAATAGTTATATGGAAAGAAAACTATAAAAGACTATAATGAAAATAACAAACTTTATTGGAAAGGAAATTAATTGTAAACATATTTCTTTAAAAGAGCTCAAGAAAAGAGAAAGAACTAACTGTGGCGTAGAAAAATTTTAAATTTTAATTTTAAAATAATTTTGGCTGACAAAAAGAAAAAAATTTACTGTAACTCTTTAAATAAAAATAATAATTGCAGGCAAGCTTCAAGAGAAATGTCAAATAATTAATTATTTCTCTTTCCTTTAATTGTGCTGCAGCCAACTCTTAAAATTTAAAATTAATTATGACAAGCTTCATGAGAAAAGAAATTAATTTCCGAACATCGTTGGGGAGACACTCATCAATCTTTGGCACGGATCTAAACTTTGGTGGCCAGTACTTGTCGAGGCTTGAGCATAACCCCAATTTGGACACTCGGGCTCGACATTCAATCAATGTGTTTAATTTTAACTTCGACACTAGGTCGATGTCATGGGGCGAAAGCAGTTATACGGGGGGATCATTGATGTACACTGACATCAAACCGGTTCATTTTTTTATGGGCACATAGGGTTACAAGAGAATCAATGACCTAATCCTTTCAACGAGGATCGATGAGGGTACGTCTAACTCCTTACTTGAAGGTGATAATGAAGGTGCAGATGAGGAAAAAAATACGATCGGGGAAGAAAATGCGGTCAATGAAGAAGGGTGGCTGTGGAAGATACAGGTGAGGAAGAAGGGCAGCAGATGCAGTTGATGGGGAGGAGCCAGATGTTCGTACAACTATCTGTGGCAATGGTGTCTGGTATTGGATCGGTATGTACTAAGTTTTAAAACTAATGTGGAAATGCACCCAACGTACTTCGACGATGAATTGGTCGCCTAAATTCCATAAAGATAAGGAACAACATGGATATTCAGGAGAGGGATAGTAAACAGAGATTATGCGCGTACTGTAGAAACCCAGGGCATACGAAGACAATATGTTCTTTGTACAGGGATACAGTAGGGCCTTAATGTCGATAGGATTATTTTCTTCCAAATAATATTGCGAATGTAGTACTTCCTTTATTCAGGAAATTGAAATTTGTTATGTATTGTTAACTTACGCATAACTCATATTACACAGAAATGAAGACAAATGTAATGTTCGAATGAAATTATTTATTTATTTATTTACTTTTGTATATATTTACATTACAATATTAAGAACAACAAAAATACATCAACTGTGTCGTTGGGGAGATTTTGTGCCGCAAGGCGGTGGACGACGGTCGTGTGGAGGATTTTTGCCTACAGCCAGAGGTGCAACCGGAGGTACATCCAGAGGTGTATCCAGAGGTGAGGGCCTGTAGACTTCCTCTTTATCATCATAGTCGCTGGGACTCTCACCTACCAATGCCCCATGGCGTTTGTCTTAGGGTTCACCAACGTCATCCTCGTCCTACATAATCGATGACTGCGTAGTCCTAGCCTCTTATCATGTATCCGATACTCTAGCAAGCAATGGTTGCATCGATGACCCACCTTGGTAAAACAGTGATGCGAACGATGTTTAGGTCACTATAGGCGAGTAACCATAAGGTGCCCCAAATTCTAGGTACGTCAGTATTGTTTTGGGCATTGACATCGAGTGCTGCATGGGCATCTGCATCAGTGTCGAGTGCTGCATGGGCATCTACATTGGAATCGTCATCGGTAGCGGTGCATGCCTTGACATCTGGCCTAGCATCTAGGTCGGTAAGGGGTGAAGTATGTGGGGGACATCGGTGTAGGGAAATATCTACCTACGGGAACAGAAGAATCGACCATTTTGTAATGGTGGTTCATAGTGCAGTGGTACTTGTGAAAAAATATGGGGTTAGTGAAATGAACCGAAATAAGTGGAGTAAATTGACCTGTATATTGCGTAGACATAGGCGGCGCTTCTTCTACCTGGGCCGATGAGGATCCCGTCGTGCAACCACGCCCCCTCCTATGTTGCTGTTGTGGCGGTTGTCATTGTTTCTTGCGCCGAATTTACCTTCTCTTTTACTCCAGGGATAGCGGATATGACTTGGCAACGAGTTTGAATTATGGCAGGTACTCGACATCTGACGCCGTGTCCGCTGAGAAAAATGGTTCGCAGATAGGTAAGGATTGCATCCTACGCTCTTAAGCCTCAATGACTCCTCATGCGTTGTGTCACGGGGTTAGATCTTTTGTCTCGCGATCCGTGCGGCCTTAGACAATTCGTTTGTACCAAACTCACCTAAGTCAGCTTCAACACCACAAGTAAGGATTCCTTTAGAATTCCTCCAAGGCACCAATTTGTATAGTGGAAGTAATTTATGCCAAAGAAGCCACAAAAGAACAACAGAAAGCCACAGAAAAAAATGCACGAGAGATGTTTGAATAAATGCTCTCCAAGAATTCTATTACTCTTAAGAATTCAAATTATAATGGATGATTTACAAGTGAGGGGGAGGCTCTCTATTTATAGTTGAACTCCCCCAAAACCTACGGTCTGGATTAAGTTACATCAACGAACGAGATTAGCCTTATCCCTTAAATCATGGGATTTACAAGATACAATATCTAATCAAATCTAACCTTTACAAGATATGATTCCTATCAATCTTCTAAGATTAGTTCTCATATTTACTAAGGTAGCCTATGTTGCCATGTCTTCATCATTGGGCCACCCAAGCTTCAATCTGACATGTTTCTCCAATTGTTCTTTGAATCGGGCCAGTTTTCGTGGGCTAAACAATCCTCATCTAATTGATAGACCTTTATGGGGTGCATCTTGTGCCATGGTCATGGCTTTGCACTTTGGCTTGTGACAGCTGCACTCAATTATCGTATTTCTTCCCCCGCATGTCCACATTGCGCAGTCCTTCAGGTCTTGCGATAATGGCGGGATTCGTTGCCTCCACTTGAACTGTCGCAACACCTGGTCCAATTCGTACATTTCTACCGTCTCGTATACTACTAATGACACCTTGGCGTCCCACATCTCTCGATTGGCCAACACTTTCAGAGGGATGCAAGATATGATATCAGTGTTGGCGTACGACATCCATTCAAACTGAAAAGTAAAATTATAAATATTGTTATGTACAAAAAAAATTTTACGAATCATTGCGTAATTAATATAGGTTCAAAAGAATAAGTAACTAACCTCGTTTCCGAGCATTGGTCTAACAACAGCCTAAAATCTTCCAACTCCTCGGGCAGTCCCACGTAACTCGACCCATGGTTCCACCTGTACAAGCAATATGTTAGTCAAAGCGTATAATAAAAAAAATTATTATACAAACTACGTATTTATTAATAAATGATGTTTACCTCATCAACAATGGGAACATGTATTGGTCGGTCACTCTGGGATGTAGAAATGGTAGTCGCCACCAGGCCCACAATTGCAGCAGGAGAAGACAACCATTGATCAACATCATATTCGGTACTGTGGCCCGACACATCTCTCAGTATAACGTAGACAAGACGGTCGATCCCCAACTTAGTGTTATGCATTCATTGAAGTCCGTTAGATGTAGTAGCCACCTTACGTGCACCAAATTTTGAGATTTATCAGGCATTAAAATGTCCCCGATTAACCTCATGATGGATGCTCGGGCGAATTGTTCTACGACCTCCTCCATTCTGTCTTTAGGGAGGTTGTTGAAATTATTTTCCAACCAGTTGATTGATATTCGACCACCTTAAAACTTGTCCGGAACCTTTCCTAACTTTGCTCTGAGAGGTCCACTTTAATCGGAACGATCCCTGATCCCGTGATAACTGGCCTATCCACTGGCAGACCAAGTTGGAGCGCTACATCCTCCAGTGCGATTGTACACTCGTCGCTTGGAAGGTGGAAAGTATGTGTTTCGGGCCTTTATCTTTCCACTAACGAGTTGATTAGTGTAAGATCAAGTTTGCAGCCCCTAGTCATACGAGACGCATGCAAGAATCCAACCTCTTGCAAGCGGCCACAAATTTCAGAGAACACATGTTTTCCCATATTATGAATGAAGCCTTCCAAAACATGATCATCCGCCTATTTATACAATAAAAAAAATTCAAATTAAAAAAAAAAGAAATTTAAATTTAACATAACTGAAAATAACAAAATTTAAAATTTCTTCTTACCATTATAGCTTGGGCAACGTAAATATGCTTGTCGTCAAAGCGAATTAGAGAGGCAGTCATTCGTGAGAAATTGATTTGAAACGATATAATTAAAATATATATATTTAAATAAAAATATCGAAAAATTTAAAACGAGAGAGTTGAGAGAAGGATGTGAATGAAAAAAAAAATTTGGGGGTGTATTTATAGGGTAAATTTTTTTTTACCATTGGGGGTTTTAATTTTTTTTACCGTTGGCGCAACAATATTTAAAAAGCCATTGCTTTTTACCGTTGGAGGAAAGCACGTCCAACTGGACGCATTTTCCTTTTCTCTCTCCTAAAATTGGTCTATTTCCCTAAATAAAAATCGCCCAAAGGCCTAATTAAAAAAAAATCGGCATTTAAGCCTAATTAAGCCCTATCACCCTCCCTTAAACAAAAAAAATAAAGTCAATTTATTTTTCATTCTCATCTTCACCAGTAAAACATAATCCGGGAACCGAGAAACTCTAGCAATGCAAAGTCGAATCAATGTATCCCCCATCGGCCAAATAATCTGAAACATGGTATTGGAACTGAAAATCATTGACAAATCCACCATTGTCGTCGACGGTGGCACCATGCAAAGATTTAGTAAACCCATTTTTTCCCGCCTTTTTTTTCCTTTTCAGATATTTTTTACAAAAACCAACAAAAAAGATCCACTTCCGGTGCTGCTTGACATGTCGGCAATACCATTAAAAAATATTTTTTTAAACCCGAAATACTCGTATTTCTTACGGGTATTTTTAAAAAATATATATCGGTGGCGACACAAAAAAATTTATTATTTTTTAAATAACTTGTAATGATGGCTGAATGGTTAGAGAAAAATTTTGAAGGTGCTGCCTGACACGTCGACGACATCAACTGCACACCATTCATTTTACCTATTTTCGTAAATAACTTGTAGTGTGCCTATTTTGATAATTAATTTTTTTTTCCACATTACTGGGGTAAAAAAGCCTTTCATTTGGGCTCATAATTGCAATTATGCCAATTAAATTGATTTATGTTTTCCTATTGGTTTTTAAATTATTTTTGTTTCCACAAAAAAAAATAAACTTTTTAATTCCACTTTAAAAATGGTCAATTTTTGTAATACAATGCATTAATCATAATATATATTGCAAAATCAATATAAAACTAATCGTTGTTACCCAAAAATTGACCAGAAATTAGATACAAAATAAAGATTCCTTGCCTGAGAAAATGTTGAGTTGTGTAAAATGTTTGTTTTGTCCAGGAACCAAGTTCATCGGTGCCCTTTGATAGCGACTAACAGCCATCCTCAACCACTAACATCTTAACTTTTAAACTAGTGTATTTGTAAGCAAGCATGTTTTATTTTTAATTTCTTTTATAAAATAAAACATTTTACAGATGAACTCATGAATATGTCTATGAATAAAGCTTTTAATTATTTGTGAATAGGTTGAATTATATGTTGATTTAAATTTATGAACAAATTCAATTAATTCGAATCACCATTTTTTCTTAAAAAGAAAAACCTCAACGAACACAAACCCAACAAAAAAAAGCTCAGGAACACGTTAATCATATTTACAGAGGAAAGCTAACATAAAGCAGCAGTTGTTAAAGAAAAACAAGATAAGAGGACATGGTTGAACCCATCAATTGTTTGTGAGCGTCAGATAAATCAAAATCAATGTCCCCACACTTGACCTGAACACAAGAAGATAGGATAAGTCAATTATTTGAAAGAGAAGACCATAAAAAGTTGGACCTCCGTTACTATGATTACCATGTTAGTACTAAGAAACATTATGATTGCTTACCAACCAACGTCCATTAATATCATCCACCCAATCAAGAAGATGAGTACACATTCATTCATTTCAGAAGACGCATCTTTGTTTGCTCAAATCTGTCATGGTAAGTTGCTAGCTAAGTTATTTGCTTGAGCTCAATGCTAGGTTTCTTAGGGTTTTACTCATGAATTTTTAAAGTAGACTGACTAAACAAAATCCTCCAAGCTATCATTATATTTTAGATTCCCATCTCTTCTTGCATCAATGCTTTCTATTTTTATTAATTACTATATTTTTGTAGGCATAACCTTACTACTTATCACAGAAATATTTCGTCTCACTAAATGAAACTACCAATTAATGAAAACAATTGTAGTCTGAAAGTAAATAGTTAAATTTGCTAAAATTTGTAGAGCTTACAAGATTGAGAAAAGCAGGACTATTTTCCTCGAGTCAAATGACGCGGCTCGTTTATACCTCCTCCATCTGTTCGTAGCTGCATCATGAACCCTCTCGGTTGATTTGTCTGTCAAAATATAACTCAATTGAAGTCATAAAACCAAATCGGCATGGCCTGAGTAAGGCGTAGCCGATGGAATTAATAAGAATTAAACAGTTACAAAAATAATGCAGAGAATAGATAGTAGACAAGTCCGAAAACAAGTATAAAAATCACATATAAAGATGAAGTTTACTGATCTGGAACAGTAATATAATAGAGTTAAATCTTCAAAGACTCTTGATGTCCAAGTATCAATCACGGACCTGTTCTCATTTGTCACTTCACTGAAATTATACATGTCAAATGAAGTTACTTTGTCTACTTAAAATCTTCTTGAGGGTGAATGTTGGGGCAGGCGCCACAAGAGGATTAAGATTTTTTCCAACTCAAATATTTTTGTTAGTTATTACGAATCTCATTCAATTTGTTAAAAATGCAAATTTAGATCTCGAAACACCACATCAAATGATATACACAAAACATTATAAACCCGAAGCACTTTATACAGTTTCTATTCATTCAAATGTCAGGATTAAGATTTTTTCCAACTCAAATATTTTTGTTAGTTATTACGAATCTCATTCAATTTGTTAAAAATGCAAATTTAGATCTCGAAACACCACATCAAATGATATACACAAAACATTATAAACCCGAAGCACTTTATACAGTTTCTATTCATTCAAATGTTCTCTTGTTTCTTGTTTAAAAGAAGCAGCCAGCCATAGCTATGACAAAGAATGCAACCATGGCCAAATCATCAAAGCGGTAAATAAATCCACAGAATTTGGGAGGCATATGGAAATTATTGTTATCTATAATAGGTAATGGGATATTCTTATAAACCTTTCAGAGTAAGTTTAGTGCAATTAACCCATTAAAACTCAAAGCTGAGTTAAAACTCACCTACAGTTATGCTTGCTTGTCTCTGCAACACCTTCTGCAAATGCTGTAATTCATTGAGATCTAACGTTAGAGTCAAGAGTGAAGAAGAAACAATGTACCAATAACTAAGGAAGGAAAATCAGCAACACTTGATAATTAAATAAACAATTCTCATTTCCGACACTGTACGTATGATCTACATTTTACTAAATACGCTTGATATATATAGATAGGAGATCAAACATACCGTCACTACGCCTTCACTTTTCAAATTTCCAACAGTTTCATCACTGAATTCAAATATGTCAGGAGTCTCTTTCTCGATGTTTATATCCAGAAAGCAAGGTGAATAAGCATCTTCTCTGTCCACTTTCAAATCAATGCAGTTCTGGCAACTCAATTGCGCATCCAAACACATCTGGTTTTTAGATGAAAAGGGAACTTCTAGGAGGCTCAAAAATGTTAACCGTGTACAGTTTGGACTCATGTTTCCTTCCTCAGGCAACACAGAAAAGCTATAGGCATCCGAGACCTGCACAACGAAATGGTTAATAAATAGGAGGCAACTCAATTAATTTCCAGATTCTCATTTTGAAGGAATTTATTTACAAGAAAGAGCATAAAGTTAGAACTAACTTTCAAACAGAGATTAAGAGATAGCAAACATTAGACTAACAAAAATGGAAGCCACAAAGGAAATTACAAGACAATAAAAAGTTCTCAAAGCATTAAATCTAATGGGACGTGACAGAATTTGATGTAACACCTGGACCATCCTGAGGTCATCTCAAATGGGTCAGCGGTTGTGTACTTTGAGTTCCATGTTGAGTAAATTTTCACTTCTAGAAACGAACACATCTACTTGAAAGAAAATGGAGAAGGATTTCAGGAGACCATGCTGACCTGATTCTTAGGGAGATCAGCATTCCCTCAAAAGGGTCAAATTGCAGGATTTTAGAAGAATAATGTACCCTCTTTAACTTTTACAGAAGAAACTGAAGCAGTAGCAAATTTACTAAACAATACCATTCTATATTTGGAAAACAGGTTTTAAGCATGTTTTTGGAGATATAAACATGTAACATTTCTATTATGCCAGTGGCTTTAGAGCAAATCTAGTATTGGATTACAGCCTTAATTTACATTAACAACATTGCAAGTTGCTATAAAGAAAAGATATGATTGGTTAAATGCATCTCAGATTAATCAACTGAGCAAGTGATTTTTTTAAAAAAGCCACTAAGATCAAGACGATTGAATGACTGGATCAGATTTACAGGGGAGGAGAAAAGGACTGGAGCAGATGACAGAAATGAACTTACATGTGAAGTGTTTAAGCTGCTTTTTTCTCTTACTGGAAATGAAGCCTCCTCAATTAGGATAGGCAAGACATCTGAAATTAACGCATTAAACATGCTTATAAAAAAAATGTGTTTATCAAAGTATAGACATTGATTAATACTCGTGTTACTCAAACTTGGGTGTGAATGTTGGATAGGGGCATGAAATGCGTCCAATTGTAAAGTATAGGACTTGGATTCACATAGGAAAATTGTGGATTTTGGGGGTTTATATGGACCTAGGCTCTCCAACTACAATAGCTAGCTTTTGGGGTGTTGTTCTCCAAAGGTCCATATCAATTGGTATCAAAGCCAACCATCATGTCTCTCAGTTGCAACCATGTGGCACAACTAGCGACATGGGAATTGCATCGCCTGAGGCTAGATGGTAGTGCAAAACCAGACTGCATAACACGGATGGTGATGTCAACATTGCAGCGTTTGCTCAGGACCAGAAAAAATTAACTAACGCAAAGTTAACTCATGACCCAAATGGTGACGCTGGAATTGCAATGATCACCTAGGGTTAGATTAAGCTAGTGCAAAGTCAACCTGCATTGGCAACAAGATTATAGTGCACGACAATTGATTTGTCTCCAACTGCAAGGTATGCAACTTGGATTTCATTGTAGGTGGGTATATGGACCTAGACTCTTCAACCTCAATAGCTAGCTTTTGGAATGTGATTATCCAAATGTTCATTTCAGGTTGCCTCCAACATGGCAATGATAAAATCTTTTCATGTATTTGCGGATTTGGAGAGCCCTATCTTCATATCCATGTCCGAATATGTGTTGGACATGAGTGTTTAACACAGATGCTTCAAGAATAAAACATGAAGAGTTGAAGAAACATAGAAAAGCGTTCAATCACATGCTTCGTTGTTGGAGGTTTATATGGACCTAGGCTCTTCAACCTCAATAGCTAGCTTTTGGAGTGTGGTTCTCCAAATGTTCATTTCAGGTTGCCTATAACATGGCAATGTTAAAGTTTTTTCATGTATTTGGGGATCCCTTGAGAGCCCTATCTTCACATCCATGTCTGGTTATGTGTTGGATATGAGTGTTTAAATTAACACAGATGCTTAAAGAAAAAAAATGAAAAGTTGGAGAAACATAGAATAGTACTTTTTCTGATGTGAATATCCTTACCAAGAGAACAATGCTGGTTGGTCTCATCAAAGCTTGGCTTAATCAACTCAAAGCATGAAATGTCGACAGGTAAATTGGTGCTTCCATCCACTATCCCTGATAAGAATGGTTTTTCCTGCAATTAATCATGATTTAAAATAAAGCATAGCAATATAATCTTTGATAGAGTCAGAGAGAAGCACACACAGACGATATACCGATATTGAAAACAATTATTCTTTTCCATTTTTTTTCCCTTTTAGGTTCTTTTAATCACTAAAAGAACGAACTAGTGACAAGTTAAATGTGAGAGCGATATAAATCTAGATTTTTTTTCTAGGTCAACGCTGATTTTCTAACTATCTACAGATTCATACGGCTGACATTTTACCATTAGATTTAGTGGAAAAAGAAAAGAAAATTTACTTTTAATTGTAGAAATGAAGAATTTATATATATATATATATATATATATATATATATATAAGGTTTGAAATAAAACTAGGCAATGGAAGAAAGTCTTAAGTCATAAACAGAACTTGAAATAGGAACCAGGCAATCCAAGAAAGTCTAATTCATCACTGTCATAAAAATATTTAATTAAAAAAAAAACAATTCTATTTGGCCAAGAAACTGAAGAAAATGCAAGAAACTAGAAGTAAAAATGTCTTTCTCATTCTACATTTTCTCAGCAACCAAACAGGAAACCAAATATTTAAAAAAAATAAAAAATGAAATGGAATGTAGATTAGACCATAATGGCCATGGAATTTCAGCTAATCATATTCTAAATAAGAGAGAAAAAGAGAAGAGACAAAAATGAAATGCAATTCCTGTGCTTCCCAATAAAAGGAAAAAAATGCAAGAAAATTTGAAGTTAAAATACTAAATTTGTTCTCATTTAAAAAAAAAAAAAGGTCGACACATAATCCAAAATTAGAAGTTTTATTTCCCAAAGCATCTCCATTTCATCACAGAAAAAAGATAAGAATCAAATGCTATACATTAAAAAAAAAACAAAAAAAGAAGAAGCAAAAACTCACCTCCACGATCGTTTTAGCGGCCATTGCACCAAAGAGGGAGCGAAATTATTGAGAAATATTTCAAAAAATAAAAGAGAAAATGAACGTTAAAAGAGTACATAGGAAGGGAGGAGAAAGGATGGGCGCAATTTGGCAGATAAAAAGGCTCCTGATTACGATGACAACAAAAATCTTCTCTTCTGTTCTTTTACTTTTTTATTTTGACGAAAATGCCCTTCCTATTTTTACTGATATCCTAATTAGTCTTTTCCTTTTTAACTATTTAGTCCTTGCATTATTCTCCTTTATTATTATTATTTTGATATCTAAACATTTTTTCTTGATTTTTAGACTTAAACTTTGCTCCATTATCCATTTGGCACCTAAAAGTTAAAAAGGGAATTTTTTCTTCAATGAGAATGTGCCACGTCATTAATGACATGGAACGTTGACCATGATGTGGTTGTTAGAACTGTAAAAACAAAATCTGATATAAAAATTTATTAATCAGGATCTATCATGTCAAATCATCAAGGATAAATCAAGAAAAAAACTAGATACGAAAGCGTACCTAAATCCATCGCTTTCTTGAAATTTTCGGATATTATGGTTTTGATCTTTCAAATTAGCACACAAATAATTCAATGAAGGCGACCCTCTCTTTTCTAAGGATGAGATGTTAGAAAAGTTACATATGTGTAATTTGGGGACCATAGCCCTAATATATAACTTTTGCACATTAACCATAATTTCTATTCAGTCCATCATCAATTAGAAATTAGTTACTAGAGTATCTACACATATTTGGCTCATACATTATTTAATAACTAAAGCCTAATAAACCTTAACCAAATTAGATCATTTTAATTTGAGCTAATATTTTATGATAGTAAATAATAACATGTAATTATGCTTATTATATATGTGATGTTCATATTTTTTCAACAATCTCCCACTTGGACCACATATATATAGATTACCTTATAATTACATGTCATTATATAAGCCTATGAGCACAAAACCTTACTATCATATCCAAAAGGTATTCCGAACAATCTTGTCCATTAATTATGTTAACATAGAATCAATGCGACTTTTGTTACATATATCGTAACTAAATCCATCCCTAATCACATATATTAACATAACCAAATGTCATAGATTAATTATGTCTATGTAGCATGAAAATTACGTGCAATGTGAACCAAACATGCCTATTTCCAATTGGTCCTCCTTAACCTTAGTGAGATTAAATTTTACTAAAATCAGAGTGTAAATAAACTAAATAAACTTTATTTCTATAGAAAATATCTTTAATATCCATAAATTGAAATAACTAAAAAATGTGTCTATAACAAAAAAATATTTAAAATTACAAACTCCCACTAAAACTGAATATCCTGGAATGACATTACACCCATATGAGCAGTGTGCTCTTATAAAACCTTGGGTGTAGTCCCTTAGTAAGCAGGTCCGTAATCATGAAGTTTGTCTCAATATGCTTTATGGGCTCCTAACCACTCTGAACTTTTACTTTAACAACCAAGAACTTAAGTTTATGTGCTTTGACTTTGATGTGCTCCTATTGTTATTGGAATAAAGGACTACCAATTATTGTCACAATTTTCACCCTAGTGACAAAATTTTGCATCAATATTCCATCAAATTCAGAGTCTTTATACTTGATTATCTTTAACTTATCAGACCTCTGATATGTGAGCATGTACTTTTTTTCTTTAAAGATACCTCATAACTTATCGGCTACTATCCAATGGTCCATACTAGGGTTGCTTAAATGTTTGTCTAACATCCCAACAATGTACGCAATATTTAGACTTGTACATACTTGAGCATACATTATACTCTCAATAGTTGGTGCATAGGGAATCTTTTGTATTTTCGGTATTTCAAGGTTGCTTTTAGGGCATTGAGTAAGATTAAAATTTTCTCCTTTAGCAACAGGGGTGTCACTTGGTCTACAACCTAGCATGCCAAACCTTTTGAGTATTTTATCCATATAGCTCTTTGTGACAATCCAAGAATACCCCGCATCTTAATGTATCTGAATTCCTAAAACAAAAGCGGTGTTCACAATATCTTTCATCTCGAAATGCTTAGATAAAAACCTCTTGGTTTTGTGCAATAATCCTATATCATTAGTGGCAAGCAAAATATCATCGACATATAGAATTAGGAACATATACTTACTCCCACTGAATTTGTGATACACACAATCATTAACAATATTCATCTAAAAACTGAACGAGACAATTACTTGATGAAAAATAAACTTGTGGTACTATTGACGGGAAGCTTGTTTACGGACATAGATGGATTTTGTTAATTTGCAAACCATATTCTTTGGGTGATGATATATGCATGGAAGCGTTTGATGAAGAATCGATTGGAATAATATCAAAGTCATCCATGTCAATACTAATCGGATTGAAAGATGAGGAGAATTAAAGAAGAAATCCAATTGAAATTCCCGTTGGGCCTATGACTTGGGCTAGATCCAAGAAGCTCAAAGAGGTGATGTTAGGATTGATTCAATAAGTTCAGGCTGAGTATGAGAAGTCCAATTTCTATTGGACTCAAGATAACGATCCAATTCCATGTAATGTGTTGCATGTGACAGTTTGATTAGCTTGAACAAACTCTTCAATTTTTAATTATGTGTTTTGTTTGTTAAATGCATCTTTATTTAATGTTTTGCATTAATACATCTACATCTTTTAAAATGTGCATTATGTTTCTTGTTTATTGAATGCATCTTTAGTTAACGCTTTACATTAATACATTAGGATCCTTTAAGACCAGTATTATGTGTTTTCATAAGTCATGCATTAAATCATCTCATTCGTTAATTTACTTCAAGTATGGTTTAAGTTGCATGTTCATTTAATTTATGTGTATGAGTGTTATTAAATATGTTCATTTAATTTATGAGTGTTTGTTAAATGCATCTTTATTTAATGTTTTGCATTAATACAACTACATCTTTTAAAATGTGCATTATGTTTCTTGTTTATTGAATGCATCTTTAGTTAACGCTTTACATTAATACATTAGGATCCTTTAAGACCTGCATTATGTGTTTTCATAAGTCATGCATTAAATCATCTCATTTGTTAATTTACTTCAAGTATGGTTTAAGTTGCATGTTCATTTAATTTATGTGCATGAGTGTTATTAAATATGTTGTTTTTATGAGTGTTTTAAGTTATTGTTTAATCTTAAATATCTATTTTGCAAATGACTTTTCATATGATTAAAGACTCTTCAAGTTGGACGATTTCAAAGCTTTTTAAAGAACATTAAGGAGGCTGTTTAATGGACCAAAGGAGACTCTTCAAGTCTAAACGTTTTTAGAGTTTTAAACCTTCATCATGGTACCATTTAAGAGAATGTTACACAAGCTTTTATAATTTGGTTTCAAGGGAGCTGAAGGGACATCAATTAAACACATTAAGGATATATTAAGTCTTAATTAAGGAGAATTGACATGCCTTATCAACTACATCAGATTCCAATGAAGAGACTTGACTCATTGGTTTCCTTATAGGAGTTAAAAATGAAATTAGTGCTTGTAATAATACTAGTTAATGGCAGAATATGAAAAGTCTCACATAGGCATTTGAATAGTTACAAAAGTACCTGTAAATATTCTGTAAACAGAACTTTTAATGAATATTTTTGAGTTTTGTGTGAGAAATTTAGTTTTGTGTGAGAATTTTATACTTTGTTCTTGGTCTAACTTACCTGGACTTATCATGGTTCTCCTTATGGCGTCAAACCCTTTCTTTTTGAACTTATCACTTCTATTCTTTCTTTATTTTTTGAACATTGGTTCTTATTTTTCTAAATAGTGGGTCACAATTTACTTCTTCTTCTTCAAAGACTTGTTTGTTATTTCACTATATAAAAATTGGGTCACGATCATTTATATCGGTAGTCATTTTCTAAGTGTTTGATTCGTGCAAGTCATCCTTCCAAAACCTTCTTTGATATTTTTATTCAACTTATTTTCCATTACTCACAATTTTACTTTGAATACCAACTTGAAACGATACTAAAATTAGATGATTGGGAAATTCAGCATCGTGTAATTGAATTCACGAATATGAGCATGCATCATTTAGTATCAGAGTTATAGAAATCTAATCCATGTATCATATTAGAAGTTTCAAAATAGTAAAAAAAAATCGAAAAAATAACAATTTGAAGTTGAAAAAAATTGAAGTTGAAAAAAAAAATAGATTCATATCCTGGAGTATATCTTATATTTTCCAACAAGTTGTCTCACTACTGAAATCTTTTGATTAATTTTTTTTTAGCTTTTCTTTTCCTTTTTGAACCTATCCTACCATATCAACCGTTTGTTGCTAACCAACTGTTGCAAGTGTTCTTGAATCAGGTCCTAACTAGTTTGATCCAGATCTTAGAGAAGAACTTGAGTGAAAAAAGACACGAGTGGTGAGATTAAAAGAGTGAAAAAAAGCCAAACTAAGTGCAAACACGAGAGGAGTGATTTCTTTTCTTTTTTGAGAGAAAATTGTGAGGTTATTTGGTGAGGAATATTTCATTATTAACATTGTTTTGTGACTAATATAAATCATGTCAATGAGTCCTGTAAGGAATAATCCTAATGAAAGAGGGGGAGTTCCAAACTTGGCTTATCAAGTGCTGCTAAGGGAAATGGAATGCATGATGCAAAATCAATTGGAGCCCATCCAAGAGCAGCTTGATCAGTTAGAGGGGAGACCACAGCGGGGTCATTCACCTCCACAGCGAGCCCGTTTACAACCATAACGAGGAAGTTTACCTCCACAATGAGGCCGTTCACCTCCACTTCTAGACTGATCACCTCATGTTCCTAATGCTCAATGGCAACAAGCACCTATAAGAAATTACTGAGATGACTACTATGGAAATAGTAAAGTGGAAAGTGATCAAGTGTCAGAACGAAGTATGAGACGAAATGATCGTAGAAATCAAGAGCCAAGGGGGCGAGAGCAAGTTGATAACAATCTTGAAAATATTAAGGTGCATATTCCTTCATTCCAAGGAAGAACTGATCCTGAAGCTTATTTAGAATGGGAAAAGAAGATAGAGTTGGTATTTGAATGCCATAATTATTCAGTACTGAAAAAGGTAAAAATCGAAGCCATTGAATTTTCAGATTATGCTATTATATAGTGGGATCAACTAACCATGAATAGGAGATGAAATGGAGAACGACCCGTGGAAACATGGGCTGAACTGAAGGCACTCATGCGAAAAAGATTTGTTCCTAGTCATTATCAGTGAGACTTGTTCCAGAAACTCTAAAATCTTTCACAAGAAAATCAGAGTGTGGAAGATTATTTCAAGGAGATGGAGATATTTATGATCCAAGCCAATGTTGATAAAGACCGAGAGGCTACCATGGCGAGGTTTTTGTCCGGCTTAATCGAGAAATAACTAATGTTGTTGAACTACAATATTATGTCGAATTGACGGATTTGGTTCATATGGCCATAAAAATTGAGTGGCAACTCAAGAAAAAATGAGTGTTTCAAATGGCATCCAACACTGGTTCTGCTTCAAAATGGGGCCAAACATCTTTTAAAAATGATGTAACCATGCCAGCAAAAGAAAATTTTGGACCACCAAAATTCCAAAAGCCAAGTGACGTTGAATGCAACAAAATCATTTGCGAGATGTCAAGTGCTTCAAGTGTTTGGGCCGAGGGCATATTGCTAGCCATTGTCCCAATTGAAGTACGATGGTCCTTAGAGACAATGGAGAAATCGAAACTAAAGATGAATCTGATGATGAGTCTTTACCGCCACTAGATGATGCAAATGAAATGGAATATGCTGTTAGTGGTGAACTTCTTGTGGTAAAAAGGATTTTGAATATTCATGTCTCGGAAGATGAACAACAATGGGGAAACATTTTTCACACCCGATGCCATGTTCAAGAAAAGGTATGCAGTGTAATCATTGGTGGTGGGAGTTGCACTAATGTCTTAAGTAATGCAATGGTGGAAAAACTTGGATTGCCAACACTTAAACAGCTTCAACCATATAAGTTGCAATGGTTGAACGATGGTGGGGAGATCAAGGTGATCAAGCAAGTTGTAGTTCCTTTTTCCATTGGCAAGTATATATATGAAGTGCTTCGTGATGTTGTTTCCATGAATGCTGGGCATCTTTTGCATCATCTAATGACACCAAAGCAAGTCTACAAAGATCAGATTCATTTGAAAGAAAAGAGTGAAAAAATAAAATCAAAAGAAAAGAAAAGAATGATGAGAGTGAAAAAGAAAAGAGCAACAAAAAGAAAAAAAGAGTTTGAGGTAAAATCAAAAGAAATCAAGAGAAAAGAGGAGAAATAAATTGAAAAAGGGAGTTTTTATGTCAATGAGAGAGAGATTAAGAGAACTCTAGTTCTTAAACATCCATTGCTTGTACTTGTGTACAAGGAAGCCTTGTTTAATACTAACGAACTCGATGAGACTTTGCCATCTTCTATTGTTTAATTGTTACAAGAATTCCAAGATGTCTTTCCTGATGATGTGCCGAATGGATTACCACCCCTTTGAGGAATTGAGCACCAAATTGACTTTATTCCTGGTGCCATTATAGCAAATCGACTGACATATCGAAGCAATCCTGAAGAAACTGATGAGTTGTAAAGACAAGTTGAAGCATTAATGGAGAAAGGTTACATTTGTGAGAGTCTAAGTCCTTGTTCCGTACCTATGTTGTTGGTTTTAAAGAAAGATGGTACGTGGCGTATGTGTGTCAATTGCTGAGCTATTAATAAGATAACTATTAAATATAGGTATTCGATACCTTGACTCGATGACATGTTGGACGAGTTGAGTGGTTCGTGCATTTTTTCTAAGATTGATTTGAAAAGCGGCTACCACCAGATTTGAATGTGAGAAGGAGATGAGTGGAAGACAGCCTTCAAAATTAAATATGGTTTGTATGAGTGGTTAGTCAAGCCATTTGGCTTAACTAACATACCAAGTACTTTCACGAGGTTGATGAATCATGTGTTGCGACACTTCATTGGTAAATTTTGTGTTGTCTATTTTGACGATATTTTGATTTATAGTAAGAATTTAAATGAACATGTGCAACACTTAGGTTCGATTTTAGAGGTTTTACACAGGGAGAAGTTATTTTCTAATCTTAAGAAATGCTAATTTTGTACTGAAAAACTTGTTTTCTTAGGTTTTGTAGTGACTTCCAAAGGCCTTGAAGTTGATCAAGAAAAGGTGAGTGCTATTCGAGATTGGCCAAGACTGACAAGTGTAAGTCAAGTTAGAAGCTTTCATGGACTAGCTAGCTTCTATTGAAGGTTCGTTAAGAATTTTAGTACTTTGGTCGCACCTTTAACTGGAGTCATTAAAAAGATACTGAACTTCCATTAGGGAGATGAGTAAGAAAAGTCCTTTAATTTGATAAAAGAACAACTCACCAATGCTTCGTTATTAGCTTTACCTGATTTTACTAAAACCTTTGAAGTTGAGTGTGATGCTTCAGGTTTAGGCATTGGCGCTATGTTGATGCAAGAAGGATGTCCTGTGGCATACTTTAGCGAGAAGTTGAATGGTGCTACTTCGAATTACCCGACTTATGACAAAGAAATACATGCCTTAGTACGAGCATTGGAAACATGGCAACATTACCTTTTGCCAAAAGAATTCGTTATTCACACTGATCATGAGTCATTGAAGTATTTAAAGGGGCAGCATAAGTTGAACAAACGACATGCGAAATGGGTAGAGTTTCTTGGAACTTTTCCTTATGTCATCAAGTATAAACAAGGTAAAGAAAATGTTGTTGCTGATGCGTTGTCACGTAGGTATACTCTGTTATCAACTCTGAATACAAAATTGCTTGGATTTGAGTATATTAAAGACTTATATGATTCTGATGTTGATTTTGGAAATGTATATCAAGCTTTGAAAGAGGAACTTTTGGAAAATTTTTCAGACATGACAGTTTTCTTTTTAGAGAAAACAAGCTTTATGTTCCTTACGGATCCATTCGTGAGTTGTTTGTGAAGGAAGCACGTGGAGGAGGACTTATGGGTCATTTTGGCGTGATCAAAACTTTAGATGTGTTGCAAGAACATTTCTTTTGGCCACATATGAGATGAGATGTTGAAAGAATTTGTGAAAGGTGTATCACGTGCAAAAAGGCTAAGTCTAGACTTAAAGCTCATGGTTTGTATACGTCTTTACCTATACCTACGGAACCTTGGGTTGATTTATCAATGGAGTTTGTGTTAGGTCTGTCGAGATTGAAAAATGGTAGAGATTCTATTTTTGTGGTGGTTGATAGATTCTATTTTTGTGGTGGTTGATAGATGCTATGCAAGTAGCAAACTTGTTTTTTAGGGAGGTAGTTCGATTGTATGGGATTCTGAGATGTATAGTTTCAGATTGAGATGCTAAGTTTTTTTAGTTACTTCTGGAACACCTTGTGGAGTAAGTTAGGCATAAAGCTGATGTTTTCAACCACTTGTCATCCACAAACGGATGCACAAACTGAAGTAGTTAATCAAACTTTATCTACGTTATTGAGAGCGATCATACAAAGGAACTTGAAGACGTGGGAAGATTGTCTACCTCATGTTGAGTTTGCTTATAACCGCACCATTCATTCTCCTACGAAGCTTTCACCATTCCAGGTTGTATATGGTTTTAATCCTCTTACACCTTTAGATTTAATGCATTTACCTTCTAAAGAGAATGTTAATTTAGATGGTAAAAAGAAAGAAAAATTTGTTAAGGAATTGCACCAAAAGGTGAAAGACAATATCAAGAGAAGAACTAGGCAATATGAGACGAAGGCAAACAAGGGCCGCATAACACCCCTAATCCATATCCGTCGCCAAAATAGGGTTACGAAGCATTATCAGAGTTTTCAAATTAAAAACATAAATTTCCAACTCTTCAAATCATATCATTAAACACATTAAAATCAATTCAAAACATACATATAGTCCCTTATACAAGCCCTCAGGGCCCTAAATACATGTTAGAAACAAGTCGGGACTAAATTGGAAGCTTAGAGAATTTTTCAAAAATTATTGAAAATTTTCAACACTGTAGGGGTCACACGGCCATGTGGCTAGACTGTGTGACTCACACGACCAAGTGACATGCCTGTGCCTCAGATCATGTGGGCATTCAAAGTAGGGACACACGATCGTGTCCCAGCCCGTGTCCGTGCCTGTGTAACTCATTAACTTGGGTCACACAGCTAAGCCACACGCCCGTGTGCCAGGTCGTGTACCCTTCACAATAATCCCACACGCCCATGTCCCAGGAAATGTATCCTTCGAAATAACCCCACATGCTTATGTTCCAGGCCGTGAGCTCGGATGTGTAACAACCTAACTTGCAACCCTATGAAAGCTACAAGGGACACATGACCGTGTCAGTTGGTCGTGTGTCACACACAGCTGAAGCACATACCCGTGTGTATGCCGGTGTGGACGAAAATAGGCTATTTTAAAAGCCATTTTTCTCACCCAATAAGGCATGTACCTACAATAAAAAATGCACATGTATACAAGCCATAAGAAGCCACCAAAATCATGTATAATCTAGCTTTATACATATGGTATTATCACATACAACCAATATGACCTTAGGCACCTCAAATGACAACATGTAAACATACATAACCATATACTTTATTTGGCCAAATAATCAACTAACCACTTAACATATTTGCATCAATACATGCCACTTAGTTTACTTACCAAAACATACCAAAACTTCTCAATTGGTACCAAACATGCCATTCTAATCTAGCACCAAATCACCATATAAGTCATACATACTAAAGTACCAATTCACCACAAAATTCATCATATCGTAAGACACATTTAGAATATGCACATTTAACTATCATTACCTTTCATCCTTCAAACACAAAACAAGCCAAACATCAACCACATTAAGGCTACTTATATGCATAACAAAATATATCAAAACACAAGTCAAATCAATTGGCCACAATCATAACAAAACATATAGGCCAACATTAGCCTTAATACCTATACATGCCATTATAACCAAAATTAAACATCTGAAAGTACCGAAAGAGCTGATGGATAGTGTGATAGATCTCCGACGACTTTCCAACCTGAACGAGCTTTTGACAACTACAAACATAGAAAATAAACACAAAATAAGCATGCTATGCTTAGTAAGTTCGTAACAAATATAGTCTAAATTTGTCAATACATTAAACAAACACAAAACATGTTTATCTCAATTCAACATGAACAAAACTAATTCGAAAACTCATATATATACATTCTTACTCTTAATTTTCACAAAGGTACACATTACCTACCTTTCATCATAAAAATGTAATTTACATTGAAAGCTCTTACCGAAGCTCACATGAGGTAATATTATGATGGTTGACACATCCCTTTTCGTAATTCGATAACTGAAGTTATCCCTTTTCATGGTTCGATAGCTGAGGCTATCCCTTTTCATAATTTGATGGTCGTCACCATCCCTTTTCATAATTTTATAGCCGAAGCCATCCCTTTTCATAGATTGATAGCCGAAGGCATCCCATTTCATAATTTTATGGTCGTCACCATCCTTTTCCAATTTTCAATGGTCGTCACCATCCCTTTTCATAATTTGATACTCGAAGCAATCCATTTTCATATATCGATGATCGCCGCTACGTCGTTGAATTTTTTCGTCAACACACAATTTAATATTATGCAATAATATCATTTAAATCATAATTGAAAACATTATTTAAATGTACGAACTTACCTTGACGATAAATGTAGAAAACGATGTCAACTAATTTGAAGCTTTTCCTTGCCTCGATCTAAAGTCGTATGAGGTCTGTCTTGATCTATAAGGATATATTTAACTCAATTCAATATATATTTCATTCAATTTAATCGAAAATCATATTTTAGAAAATTACCATTTTGCCCTTATACTTTTAATTTCTTTGCAATTTAGTCCCTAGCTCATAAAAATGGAAATTCATGAAATTCCACCATCACCCATCATAGCCGAATATCAACCTAGTCCCTAGCAAGCCCTATATTTCATTTATTTCACAATTTCATCATGTAAAACTTTTTTATTTTTCAGTTTAATCCCTAAATGACAATTTCATCAAAAATCACTTAACAAAAGTTGTTTATCTATTAACAACCATCCTTTTTCTATCATCAAAAATCAAAACACATACACATTCATCAATGGTAAAACCCTAATACTTTAATAGTTTCACAAATTAGTCCTCAGGCTAGCTAGATTAAGCTACAACGATTCAAAAAACATAGAAATCATTAAAAATGAGACAAAAATTCTTACCAATGCAAGGTGGTTAGCTTAGCCGAATGTTGGATCTCTTTAATGGCTATTCTTGCCCTAATTTTTGGTTGAAAAAGGATGGAAGAAGATGATAATTTGCTTTGTTTCATTTATTTTAACTTTAATTACTAATTACCAAAATTAACCGTAAAAATTTATGCAAATTTCAATAATGCCAAGCCATTAAAATCCACTATCAACTCTAATGGTCTAATTACCATATAAAGGCTTCCACTTTAAAGTTATATAGCTATTTAAGACCTTTAGCTACTAGAGCTCAACTTTTGCACTGTATGTGATTTAGTCCTTTTATCAAATTGAGCATGTAAAGGGTAAAATTTCTTAACGAAATTTTTATATGGTAGTACTATCATGCTGTAGACAATAGAATAATAATAAAATAATTTTTTATTTGGATTTGTGGTCCCAAAACCACTGTTTCAATTTCACTAAAAACGGGCTGTTACAACTCTCCTATTAAAGGGATTTTCGTCCCTGAAAATCTTACCAGAAAAGAGGTTCTGATATTACTTTCTCATAGCTTTTTCAAGTTCCCAGGTAGCTTCTTCTATTCTGTGTCATTGTTAGAGAACTTTTACTAAAGCTATGTTCTTGTTTCTCAATTCTTTCATCTCTCGTGCCAGAATTCTGATCGGTTCTTCACTGTATGACATATCAGGTTGAATCTCAACATCCGTCGGGGAGATAACATGTGAAGGATCAGATCGGTACCATCGTAACATAGACACTTGAAAGACATTATGACTCTTTTCTAATTTTGACGATAAAGCTAATTGATACAAACAGACTTGATTCTTTCAATAATCACATACAGCCCAATAAATCGCGGACTTAGCTTCCCTTTGCGACCAAACCGTAGAACTTTCTTTGTAACACTCGTAACTCGAACCCGTCGCCAGAACAGGGTTACGAAGCATTACTAGAGTTTACAAATTAAACGGACAGAAATTTCAAACATTTCAAAATATATCAATATTCATATAAAAAACCCATCAAAATCATTCATAATGTCCCAAGTACGAGCTCTCGAGGCCCAAAACAAGTCGGGACTAAATTGAAAACTCAGAGAATTTTTTAGAAAACATTGAAAATTTTCAACACTGTAAGGGTCACACGGCCAAGAACGCGCCCATGTATCAGGCCATGTGGGCATTCAAAATGGGGACACACGGCCATGTCCCAGCCCGTGTCCGTACCTGTGTAACTCATTGACTTGGGCCACCGACCAAGCCATACGCCCGTGTGCCAGTCTGTGTACCCTTCGAAATAACCCCACACGCCTGTGTTCTAGGCCGTGTAACAGCCTGACTTGCAACCCTTTGAAAGCTACAGGGAACACACGGCCGTGTGTGACACACGGCTGAGACACACACCCATGTCTCTGCTCGTGTGGATGAAAATAGGCCATTTAACAAGCCATTTTTCTCACCCAAATTGGCATGTACCTATACACAACATTTCATATATTTACAAGCCATATCAAGACATCCAAATCAAGCATAAACAAGTCATTTACATATGGTATAAATTCATACAACCAATATGCCCTTAGGCACCTCAAATGACAATATATAAACATGTTCAATCATGCACTCTATTTTTCCAAAATACCCAACTCAATTATAGGCACATTAGCATCAATACATGACATTTGGTTACCTTACCAAAGCATACCAAATGGTACCAAATAACCACTCAATTACTAGCCTTAACATACATATATGTCTTCTATAGTAAAATACCAAATAGTATGTACACATATATATTATGCACATTCAACTATCATTTCCCCTTTCATCAATGAAACACATTAAGCAATTTATCAACCATATGAAGACTAATATTTACATGCCCAAAACTAAGTTCATAACATCATCAAGTGCCAAATCACAAGCCAAGCCAAATGACCATATTCACAACCAAACATATAGGCCAACACTAGCCAAAATACCTATACATGCCATTATAACCAAAATTAAATATCCAAAAGTACCAAAAGAGCCGGTGGATAGTGTGATATAGCTACGACAAGCTTCCAACCTGAACGAGTTTTTTATTCACTATGAAACACAGAAAATAACACAGAATAAGCATTTAAGCTTAGTAAGTTCATATAACATAGAATTTAACTTACCATTGGATCAAGTACTAGGTAAGTAATAAAACATATCCCAACACATTTTGGCCAAATGCCTAAGCACATATACACCAACCATATTAGTCATGTAAATACATATATGAACCAATAATCATGGATAAGCTCAACAATTAATCAAGTTCCATATACATGTATCATCTATTTCATCTATCTATATATCATATAACATCATTTCTACGTATATCATGTGTATACATGTAATAGTTCGTATCAAACTCATATCGTTTTGTAACAGAACATTGCCTGTTGAATAGTTTAGAATACCGTTGGTTATCCGAGATAGCTCACACATAGTGTGCTAGCTCATATAACTGTAATCCGTTAATTCATGTACATGGATGCTCATACGAGCTATGAATCAATATGCTCTCATGAGCTATAAATCGGTATGCTCTTACGAGCTATAAATTGGTAACTCTAATGACATGTCATTTGTATCTTACGGATTCCTAAGGTTCAAACGGGGCTCAGTAATCATTGTACGTTGTTGGAACTCGGTAATTATATATGATTAAATCATAACATTTATATAATTCAATTAAAAACATATAAACACAATTTAATTACACAAGCTTACCACGACGAGTATTAGTAGATATAGAGGCGATTAATCCCAGACTTTCTCTTTGCCCAAATCTAACTCTGTACGAGGTCTAACTAGATCTATATGGATAAATTTAACTCAATTCAACATATAATTCATTCAATGTAATCCAAAACATATTTTTTTGCAAAATTACCATTTTTCCTTTATACTTTTAAATTCTTTGTAATTTAGTCCCTAGCTCATAAAATTAAAATTCATGCAATTCATGCTTAACCCATTATACCTTAATTTCATATAGGTTCCTAGCAAACAGTAAATTTTGATTTATTTGACAAATTTACCATGTATAATTTCTATTTTTCAATTTAATCTCTATTTGACAATTTCATCAAAAATCTCTTTACAAAAGTTGTTTATCTATCAACAACTAATCATTTTCTTTCATCAAAGAACAAAAGAAACCAATATTCATTCATGGCAAAACTCAAATCCTTTAACATTTTTACAAATTAGTCCTCGAGCTAGCTAGATTAATCTACAATGATCCCGAAAACATAGAAATCATTAAAAATGGGATGAAAAATCTTACCACGCAAACAAGAGAAGTAACCGAATGAAAAAGCTCTCCAATGAATTTTTCTTAACCCTAAATTCGATTGAAGATGATGATAAAAAAGATGATACTTGGTTTTGTTTTATTTATTTAATCATTTCTAATTAATTTACTTTTAAAATCTTTTAAATTATTACAAATTTCAATATTACCAAGCCATCATATTCCACTATCACCATTAGTGGTCTAATTACCATATAAGAACTCGTACTTTAAAGTTCTATAGCCAATTAATACTTTTAGCTACTAGAACTCAACTTTTGCACTTTACGCGATTTAGTCCTTTTTATCAAATTAAGCATGTAAATAGCAAAATTTCTTAACGAAATTTTTATACGGTATTACTATCATGCTGTAGGAAATAAAATAATAATAAAATATATTTTTTAACTTCATATTTTTGGTCCCAAAACCACTATTTTAATTTTACTGCAAATGGGCTGTTACATTATTCTAGGGCGATACTTTCAAGATTACTTTGTCACTGACTTGAAATTCTATGTATTTACGTTTAAGATCCACATATGATTTTGGTCGATTTGAAGCTGTCTTCAAGCTATCTCGAATTACTTTTACTTTTTCTTTAGTCTCACGAATCAAATTAACTCCGTGTATCTTTTTCTCACTAAGCTTGATCCAGTATAACGAAGTTCGACATTTACGACCATACAAAGCTTAATACGGTGCCATCTTTATGCTTGACTGAAAATTGTCGTTATATGCAAATTCAACAAATGGTAAATATTTGTCCCAATTGCCTTCGAACTCCAATACATAGCAACGAAGCATATCTTCGAGAATCTGAATCACTCACTCAAACTGACCATCGGTCTGAGGATGAAATGCAGTGCTAAAATGCAATCGTGTACCTAGAGCTTCCTGTAACTTTCTCTAGAATCGTGATGTAAACCGCGGATCTCTATCCAAAATGATGGAAACTGTCACCCCATGTAATTTGACAATCTTAGAAACATATAACTCAGCTAATTTCTCAATGGATTATCCTGTACGTACTGGAAGAAAATGTGCTGAATTCGTTAAACGATCAACAACAACCCACCCGAAATCTTTCTTTCTCGTAGGTAGGGGTAATCTCGATACAAAATCCATAGTAACTCGAACCCATTTCCACTCTGGTATCATCACTGGCTGCAATAATCCAGAAGGTACCTAATGTTCAGCTTTAACTTGTTGACATACTAAACATATCGATACAAAGTCAGAAATCTCACGTTTCATTCCTGGCCATCAGTACATTTGTTTCAAATCACTATACATCTTATTACTTCTCGGATGAACAGACAAGCTACCACTATGAGCTTCGTGCAAGATTTTCTGAATAAGTTCTGGATTCTTCGGTACAAAAATTCTACCTCTAAACAATAAGAAATCATCGGGTCCTATCTGAAATTCTAAATCAAAAGTTGACGTACTCTGTGCCCGCTTAGCTAGCAACTCGTCATCACATTTTTGAGCTTTAAAAATTTGCTGTAAGAACATCGGTCTAGCTTTCGACTCGACTAAGATTGAACCATAATCAGAAAATGTTAGATGCATATTCATCGCTCGCAAAGCAAACAAAGAATTTTTACTCAAAGCATCAGCAACCACATTCGCTTTTCCCTGATGATAATCAATAACAAACTCATAATCTTTTAATAGTTTGAGCCATCTGTGCTGTCTCAGATTCAAATCTTTTTGTGACATTAGATACTTCAAATTCTTATGATCGGTAAATATTTGAAATTTTTCACCGAAAAATGGTTTCACCAAATTTTCAATGCAAAAACAATAGCTGCCAACTAGAAACACGAAAATATAGACACTTTTTTCATGGCCTTTTTAACTCAAATTCATGCAATTTCGTAGTAATTCTTGTCAAAAAATATATAATAATTATAAAATAATTAAATTGTTCTTAAATTATTAACATATTTAATTTTAATTAATTTTAATAAATTTTGATTAATTTTGATCATTTTCGACAGATTCGTACAAAGGGCGAAAATTGACTTGGTAGACATTGCTAAAAGCGCAAAATCGAGAAGCAATTTTTGAAGCGCCGAGGCAAATTAATTTTTCAGTCGAAGACGGTCCAAATCATGAATATTAATTCATAATATAATTAATTTTAATTTTAATCTATTTTATTTTGGGTTAAATAATTGTTATTAATTAATTATAAAAAAGGACCTAGTTGAGCTGAACCGAGAAAACTAATCTAATTGAGCACTGGGCTGCCCAAAACCGTCCCACATGCTAACCCAATCAGCTTGTTTGGCTGATTATTTGGCTTGCAAAACTTCCCTCTTTGAATTTGCATTCAAACCCCTCCACTTATCATGCATTCCTAGATTTGCCCCTACTTTAAAATAGTACATTTGAAACCTTCAAAGTTGCAACTTGTGTGGCCGGCCATGGGGGGAGTCTATGGCTACTAATTTTTGCTATTTTTAGCAGCCATCTCAACCTATAAATACTCCCGTTGGCTGCTCATTTCAACCACCATCTCAAACCCTCTCATCCTTTCACTTCTCTCTCACTCTCTCATTTGAAAACCCTTTCATTGTTTTTCATCTTTTTCCCCATTCCCTTGTCGATTTCACCTATTGAGAAAGAGTCTTTCAACCACCATTGGAAGAATCGTTCATGGAAGTCGCTGTTCAACAAAGACAAGTGAAGAAGGAGGAGCGGAGGAAACTAGTCAATCCTCGGAGAAACACCAGATTTGATTCTTGTTCCTTATACTTTTAATTTTATTGTTGTTCTTATGAACATGTCTATGAATATTTGTGATGTTGATATGTTTAATTTAATTAATATGACTTAAATTTAATTTGTGTTAGGTTGATTGCATTTTGTCTACTTAATTTATTAAAATTGTGTTTGTGTTGTTACAGGCCTTGGTAATATGTTTGATTAAGTAAAACCATGACTAAGTTATTCTTGTATTACAATTGTAAAGTAACTAATGAATTAATTATTTAAATGGATTGAAATTGTAATTAATTGACACAATACTTAATCAATGCATGTTTAATCATCTAAGGTAGTTGAGGGTTAAATTAGCAACGATATCTAAAGATACATTAGCCTTGCATAACTTGCAAGGTTATTGTGATGAAACTGTTTCAAGGTAGAAATACATTGTTACCTCACGTAATCTTTTATGTGCTTATGAGATTGAGTTAATTGTTTGAATTGGCATAGAGATATGTACAAGAGATTATTTTAATTTCATAAGTATGTATGTGCATTAACACATTTGGTTATTAAACTTTGTTTAATCAGTTGAATTGACATAGAGATATAGTCAAGAGATAAATGGTTTTTGGTAGGTGATTATGTTCATAAGTTAGCAGATTACCGAGTAGCCGCTAATTAAATTCATAACAACGTGAACATGAGTTTAGTAATTCTAAGTTAAGAAAATGTAATTAATCTAACACAATTATGTCATCTTGGTTAAAATCATCTTTTGAAATCTTGCATTCAAACTTTTATTTTATTTTATTTATTTTACTTAGTTAAAATCTTAGTTTTTAATCACCTCCTCAAATCAAAATATTTTTCTTCACTAAAGTATTTTTAATTGCATTCATAAATAATTTTTTTCACAATCTCTGTGGGTACGATAACTCAACATTTACTTGTCACTTTATTACTTGTTACGATTGTGTACACTTGCACATTTCTTGGCGGTTTCTAGTCAACAACTACTGAAATTTATCTTGGATCAACTCTGATACCTTCGGACGATACTATATGTCCCAGAAAACTGACTTCTCGGAGCCAAAACTCACATTTGCTAAATTTGGAAAATAGTTGTTTATCTCGCAGGGTTTGCAACACAATTCTCAAGTGCTCCACATACTCAGCCTCGTCACGTGAATATATTAGAATGTCGTCAATAAACACCACAACAAATCTGTCTAAATACAGTCTGAAAATTCTGTTCATCAAATCCATAAATACTGTAGGTGCATTAGTTAAACCAAATGACATCACAAGAAATTCGTAGTGTCCGTGCTTGGTTCTAAATGCAGTTTTCAGCACATCCAAATCTTTCACTCGTAGTTGATAATAGCCAAATGAAGATCAATATTTGAGAATACTGTGAGACCTTTCAACTGATCAAATAGATTTTCAATTCGAGGGAGTGGATATTTATTCTTGATCGTAACCTTGTTGAGCTGACGGTAGTCAATATAGAATCTCATTGATCCATCCTTTTTCTTAACGAACAAAATAGGTGCACCCCAAGGTGAGAAACTAGGTCACACAAAACCCCTATCTGTCAATTCTTGCAATTGTGCTTTCAACTCTTTCAACTCAGTAAGAACCATTCTATAAGGTACTATTGATATCGGTGTTTTCCCCAGTACTAAATCAATAGTAAACTCAACCTCTCTGATTGGTGGTAATCCAGGTAACTCCTCTAGAAACACATCAGGATAATAACAAACCACTGGCATTGATTCAAGCTTCGACTTAGATACTTTAGAATCCAGTACATAAGCAAGATAAGCATCGCAACCTTTTCTCACATATTTCTACTCTGACATAACTGAAATAACAATAGGCAATCCACTCGAACTATTTGATTCAATCTAAAGTGTCTCACCATTCTGACATTTTAATGCAATAAGCTTTCGTCTACAGTTCACAACAGTGTCGTGTATAGTTAGCCAATCCATGCCTAAAATCATGTCAAACGGTAATAGCATCAAATCAGCCAGAAAAGTGTGACCACGAATCATCAAAAGACAGTTCTTACAAACTTTATCAACTAGCACATACTGACCTAGGGGGTTCGACACTTTAAACACGAATTCAGTAGACTCAACAGGTAAATTCTTATAAGATACTAAATTCATACATACATATGAATGGGTTGATCCTAGATCAATCAAAGCAATAATATTAGTGTTAAAGATAGAAAAAGTACCCGTAATTACATCTGGTGCAGAAGCTTTCTCTTGTGCTCAAATAGCATAAGCCTTAGCTAGAGCTCGTGCTTCAGATCTTATAGCAGAGTCTTTTATTCCACCACGGCTACTACTTATATTTCTAGGGTTACGAGGTGGTCTACCCCTCGTGGCAGTGTTATTGGGTTGAACATTTTAAACCTTTTCTTTCTTAGATATTTCTGGTCAATCACGAATAAAATGCTTATACGAACCACATTTGAAACACGCAACATCTTTCACCTTGCACTTGCCAAAATGTCAATGTCCACACCTTTGACAATCAGGTTTATTATCTTTAACGCTTCCTACGCTAGCTACAGATGTAGCTTACGTCTTTGAACCTGCATAATGTTTACCTCGGTCTCTATCAGGGTATCCGATTGAAACAATCGAAAGGTTATGGTGTTCTTGATACGACCCCACCCCGAAAACGTCCTTGGTTCTGCTCATCAGGCAACATTCGCAAATTCTTGCAAGCTGATCTAGCTTGTTCCAGCTCAATGGAGCTCAATTCGAGCTAATTTTAGCTCATTAAGCTTGAACTTCAATTTATTTCAATTTATGCTTTTACATAGTTGCTGGAATAAATTAAGTGCGTTAGTTTAATTAGTTAAATTCAGCTCAATAATTGTTAGTGTTTAATTTGTTTAAAATCTGGACAAATTTATTTATTTATATTAATTGTGTTTCATGCATGCTTTTAATATGTTATAGTTATTACATAGCATAAATGTGTCTATTTTATTACACCTAATTAATGTGTCATATTGTTGATTTAATATGTCTAAATTCAGCCGATTTATGAGTAGGTTTTATTGTCTAGCTGCTGCCGATTTTAATTTGTCTTGCTGCTGCCTTTAATATGTTTTTTTTATTTGATTAAATTGATGAAATTAATGGTTCCAGGTACATGCAATGGATGACATGAATGTGGGGAAAATGATTAATGCAAAGCTGCTGCGGGTTGAAGTTCACCAAGTGACTATTCGGCCAAAAAAATAGCTAATTCCTTATTGCATCTATTCGGTCATTGCAACAGCCACCAAAGCTGATGATTCTTGTCCCCTAAGTTGGCCATTGAGTTTACCGAAATAGCTTGAAAGCTTTCACATGTGCTGAAAATTCCATTCCCATTAGTGACCATTCGACTATTAGCTTTCACACACAAAGGGGCTGTTCAATTACATGTGTTTACATCTTATGACTATTATGCTGCTCATTAAATTTAGAACTATTTAGCTGATCAAGAAAGCTCTTTCAAGGCTCATAAACACCTTTGGCCGAACATGCATTGTCCTTTTCAGCTCACAAGACAACTTCATCAATTTAGCTAAATTCCAAGGCATCTAGAAGTGGCTGTTGGCGTCACCCATGCCCAATGGAGCTTCATGGAAGTTGCCTGTTAATTTCAAGGAAATTTCAGCTTATTAAAGCTGAACTAAGATGTCCATTCAAGTGCTTAGTGTCCATTCAGCTATCCTTGTACTTAGTCTATAAATAGAGGCTTCCTTCATTTTGTAAAAGAACTTTTGGCGCATTTGTTAATGAACTTTGTTCAAAGAGTGAGTTTTCTCCTCTCTAAATTCGTACGAGTTTCGATTAGGATTATCTAGCGTGCTAGTGGCATCAATCGTTCTCTTTTGAACTTATCACCTTGCTTTGGTGTGGCGTTCAACCTTTTTACAAATTCCTCAATATCCATCTTAACCAAATAGTAACCGGGGTGACACTCTTTAGTATTGAATAATTTCTAGAGTTAAGTTCATTTTTTTCCATTCCCACCAATTATTCCAAATTAACTATCCTTTGTTTCTTTTACTAAACTGAACCCTCATTCTTTCTAAACCTTCCATCCATCTAAAAATCTCTTTGTAAGCCCTCGCAAACCATAAATAAATTTACACCTTTTGACTACCGAAACTTCTCCTCGTCGATGATCGGGCAAGCTTTGTGAAACGACTCGATTAACCCAAGCCGGTTCGCATCATTTGGTATCAGAGCTACTAAAATGAGGAGCCTCGACGTTCGTAACAAGTCTGAAAGTAGGTTCGTAGTAAAAAAATCGAAAAAAATTTTGAGTTGTAATTTAATTTTTTTTCTTTTGTATTTAGCTTACTATTGTATTGGAGTATTAAAAAAATCGAAATTATAAAAAAAATTCGAAAAAAAGAAAAAAAAGAGAGAAATTAAAAAAAATCGAAGTTTTTTTTAAAAGTAAAGAAGTGAAAGTCTTGCGAGTTTAATTTGTTTTCATTTCTTGTTCTTCCCGATCACCGAGATCATTCTACCATTTTGTCTACTCAAAATGCCACACATACTTTGATTTCATTTTCTTGTTCAGCCTACTTACACCCGACGTTATCCCTTGTAACCCATTTTGAAGCCGACCCTCTAAGCCGTAATAAGTCTGCTTGAAACGGAATACGAATTCACGAGAGTGAGACGAGTGGAAAAAGACACGAGTGGTGAGTACATTAGAGCGAGCAAAAGCCTAAAAGAGAGTTCAAACACGAGAGTGAGTGAATTTTTCTTTGTGAGCGAACTTGTGAGTCTTTGTAGTGAGGTTTCAAACTTGACATGTCCTGTAGTCCCGACGGCAATATGGCAGATAGACAACCTGTTCGGAATGTTCCTGATTTGAACATACAAGCTTTACTACGTGAGGTTGGACGCTTGTTCGACCGAAAGCTAGAACCAATTTAAGAAAGACTTGACCTTGTGGAAGGAAGAGCCCAATGAAGAAGAACTCCCCTAAGCCCTCCGAGAAACTAAGGACAGCAATCCGATCTAGATGACGAATCTTTCGAGCCGAGCGAACACAAAAGTGATCAAGGGTCAAATGTGAATGTCTGACAGAGAGGCCTACGCAACTGAGGCCAACGAGACCGAGAGAGGTTCGATGATGACTTGAAAAGCATTAAGTTGTCAATCCCTTCATTCTAAGGCCGATCGGATCTTGAAGCTTATCTCGAGTGGGAGAAAAAGATCGAGCTCTTATTTGAATGCCATAACTATTCTGAGGCCAAGAAAGTTAAGTTGGCTACTATCGAGTTCTCCGACTACGCGATGGTTTGGTGGGACCAACTTACGACTAGCCGAAGACGAAATGGTGAGCGTCCTATCTAAACATGGACCGAGATGAAAGCTGTAATGCAACGACGATTCATTCCTTCGTACTACCATTGGGAGTTATACCAAAAACTCCAAAATCTTACACAAGGGACGAGAAGTGTGGAGGACTACTATAAAGAAATGGAAGTTGCTATGATTCGTACGGATGTGCAGGAAGATAGCGAAGCGACTATGGCGCGATTCTTGGCCGGACTTAACCGTGAAATACCCAACATCGTCGAGTTGCAACACTACGTGGAGATCGTTGACATGGTGCATATGGCAATCAAAGTCGGGAAGCAACTCAAAAAGAAAGGTGTTGTTCGTGGCTATTCAACTTCGAGTGCACCCAAGTGGAATTAAGGTTCAAGCAAGAGTTCCTTCGAAAATCAAGCGAGAGAACCCGCGGTGCCTGTGAAGTCTACCAAGCCTTTGGCCGAATCTAGTAAAGGTAAGGCCATTGAAAATGTTCAAAATCGATCCCGCGATATTAAGTGTTTTAAGTGCCAAGGGAGAGGGCACATAGCAAGTCCATGCCCGAATCGTAACACGATGATCATGCTTCCCAATGGTGAAATTGAATCGGAGGATGAAGTGGAAGAAAATGAAGATGAAGTCAAACATCCATCTGAAAATAAAGATGAAGTAGAATTTGCTATTGAGGGCGAGATGCTCATTGTCAAACGAAGCCTTAATGTGCAAAATTCAGTAAGTGATCCTCAACGAGAAAACCTATTTCATACTCATTGTTATGTCTAGGAAAAGTTTGCAGCGTTGTAATTGATGGTGGGAGTTGCACAAATGTGGCAAGCACACTTATGATCGAGAAGTTGTCTTTGCCAACTCTCAAGCACCCAAGCCCCTACAAGTTGTAATGGCTCAATGACGGAGTCGAACTAAAAGTGACCAAACAAGCGTTGATTCCATTTTTGATTGGAAATTACCATGACGAGGTCTTGTGCGATGTTGTGCCCATGCATACGGGCCATTTACTACTTGGAAGGCCATGGCAGTTCGATCAGCGAGTCAAACACGATGGATTCACCAACCAATATTCATTCCAGCACAAAGGCAAAAACATCACTTTGGCCCCTTTGTCTCCACAACAAGTGCTGAAAGATCAACAAAGAATAAAACAATCCATAAAGAGTTTGAAAGAAAAGAAAAAGGAATTGAAAGAGAGTGAAAAATAAAAGAACAACTATTCAAAAGAAAAGAAAGAAGAGAGATTGAGAGAAAAGGATTGAGATTGTGAGAAAAATAAGAGCAAGGAAAAAGAAAGTGAAAGACAAATGAGTGAGAAAAAGAAAGGTGTTTTCACTAACCAACAAGTTCGTGGTCTTTGTATTTTCCCATCATTTCAGGTTAATTCCACCAAGGAGCTTCGATTGCATTATAAGTCCAAGGAGAGAAGATTTATGATGATCGAAAAAGGTAAAAATGATCCTTGTTTTCCCATCCCTCGAGGCAAACAAGGTATGACTTACGAGAACTTTAAAATCTCTCTACCCTATTCGGTTGGTAATAAATATTTTGTTGAAGAATTGGTTTCTGCAAAGTATTTAAATCGTGATGTGTTTAACTGTTCAGATTTTAAAAATGATTCATCTGGTTTGATTGATGCTGATGATGCAATTTTGGAAGAGCCCATCGTTAAATTTCCATTGCAAGGTTTTATTGTGCGAAATTTCCATTCATTTGTTTGTGATGAAAATTTGTGTTCAATAAATTGTGGTGAGGAGTTTGTTTGCATGAACGATGAACGGATTACGTTGATTGTGTCTACATTTCTTTTGAAATTTTTTGGTAAGACTTTTCTTGATGATAAGTTTGTTGAAAAGGTGAAAGATCAATGGCCACTGCTAAGCTTAACTATGCAAGATTTGAGTTGATTAAGTGGTAAGATCTTGACTTGCAAAAAGCTTAATTCAATTGATTGTGGGTATAAAATTTGGAAACTACCTTCTTGCATGGATTATGAACATTTTACCCGAATGGTATCTGGCCCACATATTTGCTCAAATGAATTCTTGTTGACTTGTGGTTACTCATTTAAATTAATTCATTCGTTTGATGAGACTTTGTATGGTGAAGGTGTAGCAAAACAGTTTGGTTGTTTGATTTATGTGTGTTTGAATACATTTGATAGAGTGAGATGTGGAATATATGCTTATTTTAATGATCTTCTCACATCTTTTGAATTACCTCCCATGTCTAGATTATTGGTGAATTTGAAGAATCAAATTGAAAAGATGCACGAGAGCACATTCACCCCATTCGTCCAAGTAAAGCCGAGTAAGAAAGAATGTTATCCAATGAACAAATGACTCGACTTGAGAATAAGTCGCTTCGAAGAAGGGGGAATGATACAACCCTGCCCCAGAAACGTCCTTGGTTCAGCTCATCAGGCGACATTCGCAAATTCTTGCAAGTTGATCTAGCTTGTTCCAGCTCATTGGAGCTCAATTCGAGCTAATTTCAGCTCATTAAGCTTGAACTTCAATTTATTTTAATTTATGCTTTTACATAGTTGCTGGAATAAATTAAGTGCGTTAGTTTAATTAGTTAAATTCAGCTCAATAATTGTTAGCGTTTAATTTGTTTAAAATCTGGACAAATTTATTTATCTATATTAATTGTGTCTCATGCATGCTTTTAATATGTTATAGTTATTACATAGCATAAATGTGTCTATTTAATTGTTAAGTTCAATTTTGAGCTTAACTTATTCAATTAAATTATTAAATTGTTGATTAATTGTTGGTTAATTAAGTTATAATTACGCCTAAATTGATTAAATACATTCTATGCAGTATTAATTTAATTGTACCCCAATTCAACAATTTAATTTTAATTTTATTTCATGTGCAGGTAAGGAACATTTTGATGCCCGTATAAGCTCAATTTTGGAAGTTAATCCGCATGATTAAAGCTGCTGGATGGGGATGATCATTTGCTGGTTTTGAAGAAATTAAATTGGCAGTGGACAAAGAAGAAAATTCGGTTCAATTAAATTACAGCAGACCGAATATGCAGCAAAATCAGGAAGGGAATTATTTAATTTCCCTCTTGGAGTGGTGACCGACTTTAATTAAAGTCAAGTGATTATGTTCAGCTTTGAGAAATAAAATTGAAATGAAACTCTACATGAGCTGGAGCTATTTTTGTGTGACGGTTTCAGCTAGGATAAAGGGGGATAAGATCAAATTTTATTTGAATTATTGAAGGTTAATATCATTACTCCTTAAATAGAAGTGACCAGCAGTTGAAAACGGGGAAGAAAAAAATAGAGGAAGACACGGCAGAATAGGAGCGTAGCATTCAAGCGAAGAAGAAGTTCAAATTGAACTAGCCAAAATCGATCAAGCAGCATAACAGCAGTCTAAGATTTCAGCTAATCGAGAGAAGGGAAGCTCGACAACTTTAGGCACTTTCTTCTCCAAGATTCAGTCGTGTAATTTATGTTGTTTACAATTGATTTCTGTTTCGTTTCGATTGCTATGAGTGGCTATATTGATTAAGCTTAGTTAGACACTTATGAAACTTAGCACGAGGAATTTGAAGGTTTATTTTGTTTAAATTCGGATTTAGCATTCTTGAGTTGCTAATTCTATGGTTCAAAGAATTTTTCTAAATTAATTAGATTGATCGGCTATCTAATTTAGGACTTTTCTCATAATCATCTAAGTATAATTGAGTTATCGAATTTCTTAATTAAACTTAGAATCAGTGATAATAAATTAGCATGCCGCTAATTAATGCAACTTCGGATTTAATTTTGGAAGCCACTTGAGGATTTTCTTTAATTAACGCAAGGTGAAATCTCTAAAATACTTAGTGCACTTTTAATTAAAAATTAAAGGTAGGTATTCAAGTATGAATGTTCTCTATTTGAATTCGAATTTATTTGGGATAAGAATTCATTTTGTAAGTGATTTTGTTCAGCGTTGTTGCAAGATTAGATGATTAAAATAATTAAATGATGCTAAGGACTTGTGCTAGGTGGATTAAGGAGTTACTAACTGAGAACTCTTTCTCTTAATTCGACAACCTTTCCGCATTTACAATTTATGCTACATTTTATTCGTTACCAAGGAGCATTATTAGAGACCCCCCCATTTTTCCTTTCTCGCATATGTTTATATTAACTTGATTTCAATTCTTTTCAAATAGGTTTAACACGAGCTTCTTCGAGGGACGATTCCATACTTACTCTATATTACCAGTTAATATTGGTTGAGTAGGGGATTAAATTCGGTGGACGTAACGACAGCTACCATTAATTACACCTAATTAATGTGTCATATTGTTGATTTAATATGTCTAAATTCAGCAGAATTATGAGTAGGTTTTATTGTCTAGCTGCTGCCGATTTTAATTTGTCTTGCTGCTACCTTTAATATGTTTTTTTTGCTTTGATTAAATTGATGAAATTAATGGTTTAAGGTACATGCAATGGATGGCATGAATGTGGGGAAAATGATTAATGCAAGGCTACTTCTGGTTGAAGTTCTCCAAGTGACTATTCGGCCAAAAAAAGAGCTAATTCCTTATTGCACCTATTCGATCATTGCAATAGGCACCAAAGCTGATGATTCTTGTTCCCTAGGTAGGCCATTGAGTTTACCGAAACAGCTTGAAAGCTTTCACATGTACTAAAAATTCCATTCCCATTAGTGACCATTCGGCTATTAGCTTTCACACACAAAGGGGCTATTCAATTACATGTGTTCACACCTTATGACTATTAAGCTGCTCATTAAATTTAGAACTATTAAGCTGATCAAGAAAGCTCTTTCAAGGCTCATAAACACCTTTGGCCGGACATACATTGTCCTTTTCAGCTCACAAGACAACGTCATCAATTTAGCTAAATTCCAAGGCATCTAGAAGTGGCTGTTGGCGTCACCCATGCCCAAGGGAGCTTCATGGAAGTTGCCTGGAAATTTCAAGGAAATTTCAGCTTATTAAAGCTGAACTAAGATGTCCATTCAAGTGCTTAATGTCCATTCAGTTATCGTTGTACTTAGTCTATAAATAGAGGCTTCCTTCATTTTGTAAAAGAACTTTTGGCACATTTGTTAATGAACTTTGTTCAAAGAGTGAGTTTTCTCCTCTCTAAATTCGTACAAGTTTCGATTAGACTTATCTAGCGTGCTAGTGGCGTCAATCGTTCTCTTTTGAACTTATCACCTTGCTTTGGTGTGGCGTTAAACCTTTCTACAAATTCCTCAATATCCACCTTAACCAAATAGAAACTGGGGTGACACTCTTTAGTGTTGAATCGTTTCTGGAGTTAAATTCATTTTTTTCCATTCCCACCAATTATTCCAAATTAACTATCCTTTGATTCTTTTACTAAACCGAGCCCTCATTCTTTCTAAACCTTCCATCCATCTAAAAATCTCTTTGTAAGCCCCTGCAAACCATAAACAAATTTACACCTTTTGAGTACCGGAACTTCTCCTCGTCGACGATCGGGCAAGCTTTGTGAAACGACTCGATTAACCCGAGCTGGTTCACATCAGTTCTTTTGATCTCTTCGACTGTGGCTGATACGACTTCCCAGTTGATCTTTTTCTCGAGTCTCTAGCTTCAAAATCATATTTTCTTTTGTCTTTGTTAAGCTCTTCGGCTTTATGTGCTCTGTCAACTAAAACAACGAATTCTTTTAGCTCGAAAATCCTGACTAAAAGCTTTATATCCTCGTTTAACCCATCTTCGAACCGTTTACACATTGCAATCTCAGTCGGAATGCACTATCCGGCATATTTACTCAATCTAACAAACTGCCGTTCATACTCTGACACTATCATACTACCCTGCTTAAGTTCGAGAAATTCTTTAGTTTCTGATCAAGGAATCTCTGACTTGTATACTTCTTTCTGAACTTGTTTTGAAAGAATTCCCAGTCAATACGTTCTCTTGACACAACTTAAATCAAGGTATTCCACCACTGATATGCAGAATCTTTTAGTAGAGATACTGCACACTTTACACATTCAGCAGGTGTACAAGATAACTCATCAAAGACTTGGATAGTATTCTCTAACCAAAACTTAGCTCTCTCAGGATCATCATCAACTATAGCTCTAAATTCTTCAGCCCCATATTTGTGAATTTTGTCGACTGGTGGTTTATTAACTCACACTATTTCTAAGCCTTAAGGAACAACTAGAACTGGTTGAGGAATAGGTGGGGGTGGAGTTCGTTAAGCCATCGAGTTCGTTTGTACAAACTCAATAAACCACTCACTCATCATTTAAAAGAAAACTTCCTTAGCTTCCCCTCCCTGGCCCTCAGATATGGGCCTCAACCAATTGATGCTACTCCGTGGATGGAGGCTTGCGTGTTACTTTTTACTTCATGAGAGCTAGCTCGGTTGGATGTCATTGCTATAAGAAAAACTATTTTTAAATGATCAGGAGATATCGCACTATCACAGTTTATATAATGACATGATATCTAGACTCGTACACACTACGTTCAGTCTGAGAATTGACTAAGCCGTAGCTCTGATACCAATAAATGTATCACTATTAACTCGTATCCGTCGCTGGGACAGGGTTAACGAGCATTACCAGAGTTTTTAAATTTAACAAACATAAATTTCCAACTTTTCAAATCATATCATTAAACATATTAAAATCAATTCAAAACATACATATTGTCCTTTATACGAGCCTTCGAGGCCCTAAATACACACTAGAAATAAGTCAGGACTAAATTAGAAGTTCAGAGAATTTTTTAGAAAATATTCAAAATTTTCAACAGTACAAGGGTCACACGACCGAGTGACATGTCTGTGCCTTAAGCTGTGTGGGTATTCGAAGTAGTGACGCACAGCTGTGTCCCAGCCCGTGTTCGTGCTCCTGTAACTCCCTGACTTGGGTCACACGGCCAAGCCACACGCTCGTGTGCCAGGCTGTATACCCTTCAAAATAACCCCACATGCCCGTGTGCTAGATTGTGAGCTAGGCTGTGTAACAACCTAACTTGCAACCCTATGAAAGTTACAGTAGACACTCGACTATGTTAGCTGGCCGTGTGTCACACATGGCTGAGACACATGCCCGTGGGGACGAAAATAGGCTATTTTACAAGCCATTTTTCTTACCCAATAAGGCATGTACCTACAATAAAAAATGCACATGTATACAAGCCATAACAAGCCACCAAAATCATGCATAATCTAGCTTTATACATATGGTATTATCACATACAACTAATATGACCTTAGGCACCTCAAATGACAACATGTAAACATATATAACCATATACTCTATTTGGCCAAATAATCAACTAACCATTAAACATATTTGCATCAATACATGCCACTTAGTTTACTTACCAAAACATACCAAAACTTCTCAATTGGTACCAAACATGCCATTCTAATCTAGCACCAAATCACCATATAAGTCATACATACTAAAGTACCAATTCACCATAAAATTCATCATATCGTAAGACACATTTAGAATATGCACATTTAACTATCATTACCTTTCATCCTTCAAACACAAAACAAGCCAAACATCAACCACATTAAGGCTACTTATATGCATACCAAAATATATCAAAACAGAAGTCAAATCAATTGGCCACTACCATAACAAAACATATAGGCCAACATTAGCCAAAATACCTATACATGCCATTATAACCAAAATTAAACATCTGAAAGTACTGAAAGAGCCAATGGATAGTGTGATAGATCTCCGATGACTTTCCATCCTGAACGTGCTTTCGACAACTACAAACACAGAAAATAAACACAAAATAAGCATGCTATGCTTAGTAAGTTCGTAACAAATATAGTCTAGATTTTTCAATACATTAAACAACCACAAAGCATGTTTATCACAATTCAACGCGAACACAACTAATTCGAAAACTCATATATACATTCCTACTCTTAATTTCCACAAAGGTACACATTACCTACCTTTCATCATAAAAACGTAATTTACATTGAAAGCTCTTACCGAAGCTCACATGAGGTAATATTACGATGGTTGACACATCCCTTTTTGTAATTCGATAACCGAAGTTATCCCTTTTCATAGGTCGATAGCCAAAAGCATCCCTTTTCATGATTTGATGGTTGTCACCATCTTTTTCCATTTTTCGATGGTTATCACCATCCCTTTCCATAATTTAATACTCGAAGCCATCACTTTTCATAGATCGATGATCGCCGTTACTTCGTTAAATTTTCCCGTCAACACACAATTTAATATTATGCAATAATGTCATTTAAATCATAATTGAAAACACTATTTAAACTTACGAACTTACCTCGACGATAAACGTAGAAAACAAAGTTAACTAATCTGAAGCTTTTTTCTTAGCCTCGATCTAAAGCCGTATGAGGTCTGTCTTAATCTATACGGATAAATTTAACTCAATTCAATATATATTTCACTCAATTTAATCCAAAATCATATTTTGGAAAAATTACCATTTGGCCCCTATACTTTTAATTTCTTTGCAATTTAGTCCATTGCTCGTAAAAATGGAAATTCATGAAATTCCACCACAAACCATCATAGCCGAATATCAACCTAGTCCCTAGCAAGCCCTATATTTCATTTTTTTCACAATTACATCATGTGAAATTTTTCTATTTTTCAGTTTAATCCCAAATGACAATTTCATCAAAAATCACCTAACAAAAGTTGTTTATCTATTAATAACCATCCATTTTCTATCATCAAACATCAAAACACATGCACATTCATCAATGGTAAAACCCTAATACTTTAACAGTTTCACAAATTAGTCCTCGGGCTAGCTAGATTAAGCTGCAACGATCTCGAAAACATAAAAATCATTAAAAACGGGACAAAAATTCATACAAATGCAAGGTGGTTAGCTTAGCCGAATGTTGGAGCTCTTTAATGGCTATTCTTTCCCTAATTTTCAGTTGAAAAAGGATGGAAAAAGATGATAATTTGCTTTGTTTTGTTTATTTTAACTTTAATTACTAATTACCAAAATTAACCTTAAAAATTTATCCAAATTTCAATAATGCCAAACCATTAAAATCGACTATCAACTCTGATGGTCTAATTACCATATAAGGGCTTCCACTTTAAATTTTTATAGCTATTTAATACCTTTATGTACTAGAACTCAACTTTTGCACTTTCGCGATTTAGTCATTTTTATCAAATTGAGCATGTAAGCTGTAAATTTTCTTAATAAAATTTTTATACGGTACTACTATCATGCTGTAGGAAATAAAATAATAATAAAATAAATTTTTTGGCTTCAGATTTGTGGTCTCGAAACCACTATTCTGATTTCACTGGAAACGGGCTGTTATAGGCTGCAAGAAAATTTTGTTTGAACCTGGAGATTGGGTCTGGGTGCACATGCGTAAAGAAAGATTTCTAGCCCAACGACGATCAAAGATCCTTCCAAGAGGATACGGACCTTTCCAAGTTATAGAGAGGATTAATGACAACTCCTGTAAGCTAGACCTTCTAGGTGAGTTCAACATTAGTGCTAGCTTTAATGTATCTGATTTATCTCCTTATGATGCAGGTGATGATTTGAGGACAAATTGTTTTGAAGAGGGATGCGATGATACATGCATGGGAACGTCTAATGAAGAATCAGTTGGAACAAAATCAAAGTCATCCATGTCAATACCAATTGAGTTGAAAGATGAGAAGAATTCAAGAAGAAACCAATTGAAATTCCCGTTGGGCCAATGACTCAGGCTAGATCCAAGAAGCTCAAAGAGGAAATGTTAGGGTCGAGCATGAGGAGTCTAATTTCTATTAGACTCAAGATAATGATCCAATTCCAAGCAATGTGTTGCATGTGACAGTTTGATTAGCTTGAACAAACTCTTCAATTTTTAATTATGTGTTTTGTTTGTTAAATGCATCTTTGTTTAATGATCTGCTTCATTATGTGTTTTGTTTCTTAAATGCATATTTATTTAATGTTTTGCATTAATACATCTACATCCTTTAAAATTTTCATTATGTTTCTTGTTTATTGAATGTGTCTTTTGTTAACACTTTACATTAATACATTAGCATCCTTTAATACCGCATTATGTGTCTTCATAAGTCATGCATTAAATCATCTCATTCTTGTTTATTGAATGTGTCTTTTGTTAACACTTTACATTAATACATTAGCATCCTTTAATACCTGCATTATGTGTCTTCATAAGTCATGCATTAAATCATCTCATTTGTTAATTTACTTCAAGTATGGTTTAAGTTCCATGTTCATTTAATTTGTGTGCATGAGTGTTATTAAATATGTTGTTTTTATGAGTGTTTTAAGTTATTGTTTAATCTTAAATATCTATTTTGTAGGTGAATTTTCATATGATTAAAGACTCTTCAAGTTGGACAGTTTCAAAGCTTTTTAAAGAACATTAAGGAGGCTGTTTAATGGACCAAAGGAGACTCTTCAAGTCTGAACATTTTTGGAGTCTTAAACCTTCATCATGGTGCCATTTAAAAGGATGTTACACAAGATTTTATAATTTGGTTTCAAGGGAGCTAAAGGAACATCAATTAAGCACATTAATGACACATTAAGTCTTCCTTAAGGAGAATTGGCATGCCTTATCAACTAAATCAGATTCCAGAGACATGGCTCATTGGCTTCCTTACAAGACTTAAAAATGAAATTAGTGCTTGTAATAATACTAGTTAATGGCCGAATATGAAAAGCCTCACATAGGCATTTGAATAGTCACAAAAGTGCCTATAAATATTGTATAAACAGAAATTTGATTGGCTAATGAATATTTCTGAGTTTTGTGTGAGAATTCTATCTCTTTGTTCTTGTTCTAACTTACTTGGACTTATCACTTCCATTCTTTCCTTATTTTCTAAAGTGTGGCATTCTAACATACTATTGGTTCCTATTTTGCTAAATAGTGGGTCATAGTTTACTTCTTCTTATTCAAAGACTTGTTTGTTATTTTACTATATAGAAATTGGGTCACGATCATTTATATTGGTGGTTCTTTTCTAAGTGTTTGATTCGTGCACGTCGTTCTTCCAAAACCTACTTTGATATTTTTATTCAACCTATTTTCCATTACTTACAATTTCACTTTGAATACCAACTTAAAACGATACTGAAATTAGACAATCAAGAAATTTAACATCTTGTAATCGAATTCACGAATACAAGCACGCATCAGGTTTCCCGACTCAAAGTTTTTTAGTTGTACCATATAAATTTTTCTTCAATGTCACCATTAAAAAACGTAGTCTTAACATCCATCTAATGTAACTTAAAGATCAAGATGAGCAACAAGTGTCATGATTGTCCTAAAAGAGTCCTTTAATGAAACTGGAGAGAAAGTCTCTGTAAAATCAATGTCTTTTGTTCTGAGTATATCATTTAGCTACAAAATGTGCCTTATACCTCTCCACATTACCATTTACATCCCTCTTGGTTTTAAATATCCATTTAAAACCAATTTGTTTTGCACCTTCAGGTAATGAGACAAGTTCCCAAACTTTATTGTCTTGCATAGACTTATATACTCTTCTTACATGGCATTAATCAAATTTTGAGAATTAGAACTTTTCATGGTTTGAAGAAAGTTGATTAGATCATCTTCCATCATTCTTTTGCCATCCTTATGTTCTTGGAGGAATAAAACATAATCATCTGAAATAACATTTCTCCTCTCTCGCGTGGACCTCCTCAATGTCATTTATTCTTGAGGTTGTTGAGTTTATTCTTTTGGAAAAATTACCTTATCTTGAGTATGAAGTTGTTCAATATTATCTTATTGAGGTTCTGGATTCACTTCTTGATCAATGATAGGTATGAAAACCTGAACATCATCAAAAGTGATAGCAAGAACTAAGTTAGAATCCGATTCCTCCTCAAAAGCATTGTCTTTAACCTTATTTCTCCTCCAAACTCAACATCCTCAAAAAATTTTGCAGTTCCTGTTTAAAAAATATTCCTAATTATGGGATCATAAAACTTATAGCCCCTAGATCGCTCAAAATAACCAATAAAGTACATGCTCACTATTTTAGAGTCCAATTTCTTTCATATGGCCTATAAGGCCTTGCTTCAACTGGACATCCCCAAATCTGGAAGTGCTTTAGACTAGGCTTTTGACCAGTCCAAAGCTCATAAGGTGTTTTTGAAGTTGCTTTAGTGGGTATTCTATTCAAAATGTAAAATGTTGTATTTAGAGGCACTAGCCAAATGAGCACTTTCAGACTTATCATGTTTGAACCTTTTTTACTCTTGCACACAATGAGAAATGAGCTCATTTAAAGTCCATTTCTCCTTTTGACAATCTTAATTAACTTTAAATGGTTAAACTGTGCAAGAAGCGATACCAAAACCATAAGAAAAAACAATTCCTCAAAAAGCTCGATCTTAAGTGCCTTAAGTCTTGAAGCAACATAGAACATTTCCATAATGTACTCCCTCACATTTCCAAGACTCTTATACTTCACTGACATAAAATAAGTCAAAAGTAATGTCATCTCAACCTTGTCGTTTTCGGCTAAACGTTTCTCAATTTCGTCAAGGAAACCCTTGGCTTGAGTAACCTCTTCAGATTCTGTCCCCCTAAAGGCCTTTGGAATGTTGTGCTCATGATCATTAGACTCATGTGGTTTGAACGATCCCACTTCTCAAAATCCTTTTTAGCATCAGGGGTGCTTGCCACAGTGGGAGGTACACCCCTATACTTGACCCGTTCGTTGAGTCAAAGCAATGGGATGCCGCATTTGTTACCGGAGTAACTATAGACAAATTCATAGTAAAATCATCATTTCACATAATAAATTATGAAATAAAAAATAGTTCAACATTGAATATCATGAACATTCATTTTTGGGTCTTATTCAAGCATACGAATGCTTTAAAGCAACCCGGTATCAAATAAGGACCTTTTTGTAACATTTTAAAATTTTTTGATCAACTATACCATAAACAAATCATTCAAATATTCAGTCATGTCATAAATACCTAAAGGTTGAGATACACAATTAAATTTGAGCCTTACTTAAGCTTACGAAACCTCTTTTGTTAACCTGAGCATGAAATAGGACCAAATTGTAAAGTTTTGACAATCCAGAGCCGACGTTGCGACGTCACCTCCTCCACGTCGTGATGTCATCCAGTAGTTTTTCATGTCATGACGTCAAGCCACCTGACATCACGACGTCACTTATTGTCTGGCTGACGTTGCGATGAGGAAATGTAATCGTCGGGACGAGGACTCTATTTTTGGTGAAAATCAAGCCATTTGATACCTATTTCAAGCCAACTGTACCAATAACCCATTTTGTGCATAATTGCACATCCATACCTATACAAAACTGACCAAAATTCACCCAAAACAATGCAATTAACCATTTCGACATCATTCAAACCTATATGCTAAAAACATCCATTTTAATCCCTAACTCATGCCCAAATCAAAAGTGTTCAATATGATACCTTTAGAAATCTTCAAACCAACATAAATAACTCCAAAATACATATCAGTTCATCATTTAAACTATGCCAAAATCAAGCAACTCATTAAACACCAATTGAACATTTGAGCATAATATTTCAAACTATGAAATCTCAACCATTCAAACTTATAAACCATTCCATTCTAGTTACTATCAGCATGCCAACAAGTCATTCAATTTCATTCATCTCCATGCCACAACATGTTCCATCATGCAACGTATATATATCATTCACATTTCACAACCTATTATTAAGTCATGCACACGAGTTGACACCATAATCATAACATCCATATTAGTTCAATATAAACCAACTATTAGTTTAAAACTAACACATATATGAACTCTTATATACATGATTCAAAACATACCATTTCAACCTATTCATTTTCACTTACCAATAATCAAGCATTAGGTAAGTTTTAACTATATCAATATTTAAACCCAACAATTACATAACACTTGTGTACATGCCACAAAACCAAGCTTTAAACAATAGAAAGACTATCAAATCAATAATAGAATAGTGTGAGTAGTTTGATGATCCGCTAGACATGTTCCACAAGTTGGAAATCTACAGGAAAATGGAAACAACGGGGTAAGCATATCAAATCCTTAGTAAGTCCATATGAAAATAACTAAACATACCTTGCTATTTCAACTAGTTAAAGTAAGTGAAACACAATTGTACAAAACATGACATTCCTTGGCATCCTTATGCATACATATATAACTTTACAAATTCACCACAAGGTTATCCATTTATACAACAAGATTATATTGCTTAATTCATATGCAAGTACAATCATGCAATTTAACTTTGCTCATTCTATAAACATATCAATCTCATAACTTGATACAATTTAGCATTATATAACATTTTATAATATTAAGATGAGTTTAATGTATAACAGAGTAATATAACATTATAACATATAATTATTATTCAATATTTTACAATTTGTATCATTATTCATCATACCATTTTAGTGTGTGACTTGTATCATTTGACTGTCATTTCTCTTTTTCATTATTCTAGTACCCCGATGAACTATAATAAATAAATTCGGATGTACGGGTAACTACACCACACCAGAATGCTCGTAAGAGATCAAACTACAACACACCAGAGCACCGAATTGCAAAGCCCATAGGTATCATATAATCAGTATCAATACATCCCTCTACCACACCAGTATAACTCCGTAATCCTGATACGAACTCGCCTATGGACTTAACTGACACCAAATGTGACCCCATTGAGCTGCCAATTGGTCCAATCACTCGATCACGAGCTAAATGTTTTAAAGAGTCAATTTTGACTTTAATTGATTGAGTTTGGAAGGAAACTACAAGTGGATTCGTTAATCATGACTTAGATGGTTCAACAAGGGAAATTTTCAACTTATTTGAAGCTGAACCGAATTTAGCTAGTCTAACTTAGCTAGCTAACTCAGCTGCTAAGACATTTACAAATTATTATATTAATTCTGTTTAATTTTCTTACAGCCTTAATTTTATAATTAATTGTGTTAATTTGTCTTAGTTAAGCTTTAATCGTGTGTTTAATTGTGTCTTAATAGGTTGTTGGAATGGACGGCTGAACATCCAACTATTCGACTAAACTTACAGCCATGAATCTAGCTGATTTATTGAAGCTCATTAATATTAAGCATGTACCTGATTGTGCCTGTACATTGGGGAGCTGATTTCAACTGGACATTATTGTTCATTCAAGCTAATTAAAGTGGAGCATGTATCCGAATTATGCTTTGGAGCTGGACATTCATCATCTTTCAAGATTCATCAAAGCTCATTTAATGAAAAACATGCACCCGATTGTGCATGTATTTAGAGAGATGGTTCTACATTCACTCAGCTGAATTATTCATGAATCTTAACCCAACAATTGTGTGCTGATTAGCTAACCTTTCAAGTGACCATTTGGTGCTTGTTGTTCACACCTTCATAACCAAATGTTCACACCTAAAGACCATTTAGCTGCCATCAAGTACATTCACCAGCTTACTTCTCATTCGGTGTAACTCTTAGACATTATCTTCATTCATCGACTCAAGCTACATTCAGCTCACCCATTGAAGCCATGAACCAAGGCTCTTCGGCACCTCACTTGACTGAATTCATTTGAATGTTTTTCAGCTGGATATTTAATTAATTCAGCTGAATTACTTTGTATTTAATTCTTGTCCATTCGGCTGGTTATTCCTCAGCTATAAATAGTTCCATTTGTAAACATTTCAAGGGCTAGACTTTGATTATATGAAATATAACTTTGTGAGTTATTCACTCTCGTTTTTCTTTGAGATTCAACTTGACTTATCTAGCTAAGCTAGTAGCGCCAAAATTGTTTCTTCTCTGAACTTATCACTCGTCCGAGTGTGGCGTTCATCTTGATACCATTTGGTTCCTATTTCATTAGATAGTTGGTCATGGTCTGTTTTCATCAAACTATTTTCACCTTAAAACTTATAAGATTTGGGTCCTTAATTGGTATTAAGGGTTCTTTCTTGTTTTAAGTCCGTTTATCCATCTTTCCATCAAACTATCTTTATTTTTATCCGCTCCTTATTAAACTATATTCTTTAAATTTAGCCTTTTGTTAAACCAAAATGAAAAGTACTTAATTTACGATCGGCCAAACAAATGTCTCAATTACATCCCGTAAGTGAGTTCGTATCAAATCCCTAACAAATGTTGGATTATGATATAATTAGTTATATTTTTTGTCCATCACGTATATCCCGTACAACGTGCAAATAACTCTATTGGCATGCCAATCGTATCCTATCTTTTAATACGTTCAGTCGAACATTTTTACCATATACAGTTCATTATGATCCCAGTAGCAATATACACAGTTTTCACATTTCAAATAGCAATCCATTTACAATTTAAACCTTGTAACATCATCATATACATACTATCCAATCATATAACAATGTCACATTCATTCGATATCATGTATTTATCCATATTTTCCACTTAATTCATATTTTATGAGTTAGTCCATTTGATGGCAAAAGACATTAATGATATAACAATTCAAACTATAAGTAAAACAATATAAAAAACATATTATGAATTAATAAAGTAATTCTCATATGAACTTACTTGGCAAAAACAACAACAAACAAGGTGTTAGGGACTAATATGAAATTTTTCCTTTTCGCGATTAACCTCCGATTAATTTCATTCTCGACCTATAATAATTTATTTCAATTTATCAATTTCAAACATCTTGTAACATCTTATTATAAACATATCTCAATTTCATTTCATTTTATGAATTACCCTAAAAGTTTACATTTTATTCAATTTAGTAACTAAAACCGAACTTGCAATATATCTTTAAAATTGGAGTCTCAATTTTGAAACTGATCTCAATATCCTTCTAAGACCCTCTACTATCCATAATTGCATAAATTTCATGCTAATTATGAAATATTCACACTTTCGTCCTTATGCCAAAAAAACTAGCAATTTAACTTTACAAACTAGTCCTTTTTCATATCTAAGCTTAAAATTTAACCATTTAACACCAATTTCATCAAGAAATCATCAATGAAAACTTTTGAAAACTTTAACAATTTTAAAATTTGGTACACGGGTTAGCTAAATCAAGCTCCGGGGACCTAAAAAACATAACATTATAAGAAAATGACTTGAAATCTTACCAAATTAAGGGACCGAAAGTTAAAATTCAAAACCCTACATTTTTCTTCCATGGTTTTGTAACAACCCATTTTCAGTAAAATCGAAACAGTAGTTTCGGGACCACAAATCCGAGTCTGAAAGAAAATTAATTTTAATATTATTTTATGGTCTACCATATGATAGGAATATCATATAAAAATTTTGTTAAGAAAATTTTTACCAAGTAAATGATTAATTGATAAAGGACCAAATTGCATAAAATGCAAAAGTTGAGTTCTAGTAGCTATAGGTATCAAATAGCTATGGAATTCAAAATTGGAAGTCCTTATATGTCAAATAGACCATTAAGAGGAGTTAGTAGATAAGTATAATGATTCATCATTGGAAAATTAAATAAACAAAAGGACTAAATTGGAAAGATGAAATAATAAAAGATGATAAATTAATTAAATAAGAAATATCATCATTTATATCCATCTTTCCCAAATTAAAACATGGAAACCCTAGCCATGAGAGCTTGAGCTCTAGCAAACTTACTTGGCTTAATTAGGAATGTATTCTTGTCCCCTTTTTAGTAATTTTCATATTTTCGAGATCTTAATAGCTTAATTTAGCTATCTTGGTGATTAATTTGCAAAGTTATCAAAGTACTAGGGTTTTTCAATGGATGATGATAGTTGAATTATGAAATTTTATGATAGAAAATAAAAGGTTGTTGATAGATAATCAACTTTTGTAAAGGAAATTTTGATGAAATTATGATTTAGGGACTAAATTGAAAAGATGTAAAATTTATGGAAAAATTCTAAATTTTTGAATTATATGGGCTGTTATTGTTACATGTAAAATTGGCTAGGCTTGGAATAAGGATTAAATTACATGAACTTCATTTTCCGAGCCTAGGGACAAAATTGTTATTAAATAAAAGTATAAGGGTAATATGGTAATTTTGCCAAAATGTGAATTGAATATGAATTGATGTTAAACTCATTTATATAGATCCAAATGGACTAAATACAGAATTAGAACGAGGAAAAAAGAAGGTATTGGATTAGTATATTACAAATACACGAACACTTGTCGAGGTAAGTTAGTGTAACTAAATTGTATATTTGTATGAATTGAATTGAATATTGTTGCGTGTGATTTGTATAATTGCTATGTGTGAAAATTAGTCACATATTTGACATTGTTCGATAAGTAATAACTCCCGTTTGAATAAATGAAATTCGATGGATACACGGTTCCTGAATTGGTTGTGGTCTTGCATGTGTTACGGACACACCACAGCTCGAAAGAGCATCTTGTTATTCGCTCTCATGAGCATCCCGATACTTAGCTCTTACGAACTTCCTATTATATGGTTCTCGCGTGCTTCCTGTTAATAGCTCCTTGGAGCATCCTGATTGGTTGTGATCCTACATGTGTTTAGGACACACTTCAGCTCTTATGAGCGTCCTGATATATGGCTCTTCGGAGCTTCCCAATTAAAGGCTCTTTCAAGAGCTTCCTAATTAATGGCTCTCCGGACCTTTCCAATAATTGCTCACTTGAACTTCTCGATTACGGCTCTTATGAGCTTTCCATTACATGGCTAACATGAGCTTTTAGTTATATGGCTCAAGAGAGAGTTTCCCGTTTATATGCTCCTATGAGCATTCCTGAATATGAATTGATGGATTTTAGTTTTGTACACTTTGTGTGTACTACCTGTGGATTTCAGTAGGAAAAATAAATTTATCAACTTTTACAGTAGTGGGTCTTACTTCACCTATTCCCAACAGTTTGAAAATAGATTTGGGCATCAACTTGATACATGCTCCAATGTCGTACAAAGCTTCACCGCAGTAAGATTCTCTGATGTTACATGGTATCGTAAAGCTTCTAGGGTCCTTTAGTTTTAGAGGTAGCTTGTTCTGTAAGAACGGACTGCACTCTTTTGTCAAAGCAATAGTCTCATAGTCACTAAAGCATTTCTTCTTGGACAAAATATCCTTCATAAACTTCAAGTAGTTGGGCATCTATTCTAAAGCATCCACCAATGAGATGTTGATGTGAAGTTGCTTTAGAACGTCCAAGAAATTCTTAAATTGTACCAGTTGTTTCTGCTTATTCTGTTGAGGATTTTGAGGATATGGAACTCCAGGTTGATATGGACAACTTTTTTAAAGAAGTAAATCTGAAAACAGAGTTAGCTTATTAGAATTTACTAGTTTAGGGTTTACCTCATCATATTTTTCAGCATATTATTTTTTCAGTATAAGAACTTCAACTTTTGGTTGACTTTCCTCCTTCTCAGTAGGCTCATCTTCAATCACAACCTCATTGGGTTTCAAAATCTTACCACTTCGTAATGCAACCAATTCACAATGCTTCTTACCTAAACTCTTTGGATTTTCTGTATCGCTTATAAAGCTCTTTGTGGTCTACTACAAAGCTTTTTCCTCAGGATATGCTAACGAAAGATCCGCAAGTTGAAATGTCATAGCAGTGGGTCTTACTTCACCTATTCCCAATAGTTTGAAAATAGATTTGGGCATCAACTTGATGCGTGCTCCAATGTCATACAAAGCTTCACCGCAGTAATATTCTCTGATGTTACATGGTATTGTAAAGCTTTCAGGGTCCTTTAGTTTCGGAGGTAGCTTGTTCTGTAAGAACACACTGCACTCTTTTGTCAAAGCAATAGTCTCATACTCACTAAGTCATTTATTCTTGGACAAAATATCCTTCATAAACTTCATGTAGTTGGGCATCTATTCTAAACCCTCCACCAAAAGGATGTTGATCTGAGTTACTTTAGAACATCCAAGAACTTCTTAAATTGTACCTCTTGTTTCTACTTATTCTGTTCAAGATTTTGAGGATATGGAGCTCTAGATTGACATGGACAACTTTTCTAAAGAAGTAAATCTGAAAAATGTGTTAGCTTATTAGAATTTACTAGTTTAGGGTTTACTTCATCATATTTTTCAGCATCTTATTTTTTTAGTATAAGAGCTTCAACTTTTGGCTAACATTCCTCCTTCTCAGTAGGCTCATCTTCAATCACAACCTCCTTGGGTTTCAAAATCTTACCACTTCAAAATGCAACCAATTTGCAATGCTTCTTACCCAAACTCCTTGGATTTTCTGTATCGCTCAGCAAAGCTCTTTTTGGTCTACTACGAAGCTTTTCCCTCAAGATATGCTAACGAAAGATCCGCAAGTTAAAGTGTCACAGTAGTACTTCACCTATTCCCAATAGTTTGAAAATAGATTTGAGCATCAAGTTGATGTTTTCTCAAATGTTGTACAAAGCTTCACCATAGTAAGATTCTTTGATGTTACATGGTATCGTAAAGCTTCCAGGGTCCTTTAGTTTCCGAGGTAGCTTGTTCAGTAAGAACACACTGCACTCTTTTGTCATAGCAATAGTCTATACTCATTAAGCCATTTCTTCTTGGACAAACTATCCTTCATAAACTTCATGTAGTTGGGCATCTATTCTAAAGCCTCCACTAATGGGATGTTGATGTGAAGTTGCTTTAGAACATTCAAGAACTTCTTAAATTATACCTCTTGTTTCTGCTTATTCTGTTGAAGATTTTGAGGATATGGAACTCTAGGTTGATATAGACTATGGAACTCTAGGTTGATATGGACAACTTTTCTAAAGAAGTAAATCTGAAAAAGGTGTTAGCTTCTTAGAATTTACTAGTTTAGGGTTTACCTTATCACATTTTTCAGCATCTTATTTTTTCAGTATAAGAAATTCTACTTTTCGTTGACTTTCCTCCTTCTCAGTAGGCTCATCTTCAATCACAACCTCCTTGGGTTTCAAAATCTTACCACTTCGTAATGTAACCAATTCACAATGCTTCTTATCCAAACACCTTGCATTTTCTGTATCGCTCATCAAAGCTGTTTGTGTTTTACTACGAAGCTTTTCCCTCAAGATATGCTAACGAATGATTCGCAAGTTGAAGTGCACAATAGTGGGTCTTACTTCACCTATTCCCAATAGTTTGAAAATAGATTTGGGCATCAAGTTGGTGCTTGCTCCAATGTCATACAAAGCTTCACTGCTGTAATATTCTTTGATGTTACATGGTATCGTAAAGCTTCCAGCGTCCTTTAGTTTCAGAAGTAGCTTGTTCTGTAAGAACACTGCACTCCTTTGTCAAAGCAATAGTCCCATACTCACTAAGCTATTTCTTCTTGGACAAAATATCCTTCATAAACTACATGTAGTTGGGTATCTATTCTAAAGCCTCCACCAAAAGGATGTTGGTCTGGAGTTACTTTAGAACATACAAGAACTTAAAATTGTACCTCTTGTTTCTGCTTATTCTGTTGAGGATTTTGAGAAAATGGAACTCTAGGTTGATATGGACAACTTTTCTAAAGAAGTAAATCTGAAAAAGGTGTTAGCTTCTTAGAATTTACTAGTTTAGGGTTTACCTTATCATATTTTTCAGCATCTTATTTTTTCAGTATAAGAACTTCAACTTTTGTTTGACTTTCCTCCTTCTAAGTAGGCTCATCTTCAATCACAACCTCCTTGGGTTTCAAAATCTTACCACATCGTAATGCAACCAAGTATCAATGCTTCTTACCCAAACACCTTGGATTTTCTGTATCGCTCATGAAAGCTTTTTGTGGTCTACTACAAAACTCTTCCTTCAGGATATGCTAACGAAAGATCCGCAAGTTGAAGTGTCACAGTAGTTGTTCTTACTTCACTTATTCCCAATAGTTTGAAAATATATTTGGGCATCAAGTTGTTGTTTGCTCAAATGTCATACAAAGCTTCACTGCAGTAAAATTCTCAGATGTTACATGGTATCGTGAAGCTTCCAAGGTCCTTTAGTTTCCAAGGTAGTTTGTTCTGTAAGAACACACAACACTCTTTTGTCAAAGCAATAGTCTCATACTTATTAAGCCATTTCTTCTTGGAAAAAATATCCTTCATAAACTTCATGGACTTGGGCATCTATTCTAAAGCCTCCACCAACAGGAAGTTGATGTGAAGTTGCTTTAGAACAGCCAAGAACTTCTTAAATTGTACCTCTTGTTTCTGCTTATTCTGTTGAAGATTTTGAGGATATGGAACTGTAACACCCCTTACCCGAGTCCCTTGCCGGAACAGGGTGCGAGGTATTACTAGAACTCAAACACTTGTAATTGTTCCAATTGAGGTACATCATTACTAATATTTTTTTAATTTTTTTATTTACAAAAATTTTGACATAATTCCTTTTCATAAACATTCAATCCCTACTGCAAAATTTTGAAACACAATTTCAAATACTTCAATATTTCAACCAAATACAGTTATATGTTCATACACAATTTATCCATCCACAACATTATAAATACTTTGTTAGTAGTTTTAAGAAAACAATTTATCAATTAATATACACCAACATTTTAAACCAAACAATATTTTATATATATATATATTTATACCACATTACATTAAGTCATCTATAAATGCCATATTTCAAAAGTATTGGTTGCAAAATACCCAAAAGATGATGATGATAGTGTGGATGATGTTCTGACTTCGTCCAATTTCCGAGCTGATTGATGTCACTATAAAACAAGGGAAAATAAAGAGGAGTAAGCATATACTTAGTAAGTAATCATATGACAAATAAACAAATTTCCAACATGATTTCATAGAAACATAATTTTATTCACACATAAACTTCATTGTTTGTTCAATTTCCAGCAAGTTGTTTTTCTGCGTCACGATCACTAATTAATTTTCATCTGGAGCTATAGGGCTCCAAATTAAGTTCCATAAATTTTCCTTGAAACTAGACTCGTATATATTTCTACCAAAAAATTTCAGAATTTTTGGTTTAGCCAATTAATACAGTTTATTCTTTAAACATTCCCCGATTTCACTGCTCGATAGCTCTGACCTCTATTTACTAAAATTTACTTAATTCTTTGTACAGAACTCAAACGATGTTCTTGTTTGTTTCTCTTGAAAGTACACTGATTTAGAAATTCAAGAATGTAAATTACAAGCCATAATTATTTTTGTACAATTTTTGGTGACTTTCCAAATTTGAAACAGGGGATTTCAAAATCAATTCTACCCTGTCTCACTAAAATTTAAATATTTCAAAATATCTAAGTCTTTTGCTTGCTCTGTTTCTTTCATGTGAAAATATACTCACTCAGCTTCAATTTCATATATTAATCAGCCTCTAATTCAATTTCCACCATTTATGGTGATTTTTCAAAGTTTCTCAACTGCTGTTGTTTAAAACTGTTTTATTTCTAGATTTATTTTTTTTGTAGTTTTGATATTTCATACCATCTTACATCGATTAAATATCAAACCCAATATTCGTCATATAATCTTGTCCATTTCATATGTAAATTCACCTTTCTAATTTCTCTATTGAACACTCGGAATATTATCCGTTACTTGGTGGATTCAGCACTTAGCAACCACCTTAAATTCAGTGATATGGGGAATTAGCATATAACAACCCCTTTCACAGTCAAAGATACGGTGGAATTAGCACTGACCAACCAACTTTATATTCAGTAATACGGGGAATCAACACATAGCAACCCCTTTCACAATCAAAGATACGGTGGAATCAGCACTTAGCAACCACCTTTAAAGTCAATAATTCGGGGAATCAGCACTTAGCAACCCCTTTTTATTCAATGTTTTCCGGTCTATACCGAGTGTTCATTCGGAAACCTTGTTTTTCAACATTTTACCACCTTTCTCAAACTTAACCACATTTTTATGATCTACATCAAATATTTATTCTATATTCAATCAAATCTCAACAATATATTGAATAACATTAAAATAATGTATTAATTCACATGCATACTTACCTCGGTCCAAAAAATTGTAATTTTGCAATTTACTCCACGATCTTTTCCTTTCCCCGATTAAGGTTTTTTTTCTCATTTTTCTTAATCTATAATAGCAAATTTAGCTTAGTTAATAGTCACATTTATTAAAACGGTCCTCAACTCAACTTTTTGCAAAAAATACGATTTTGTCCCTAAACTTTTGCATATTTACATTTTTGTCCCAAAGCTCGAAAATTAAATTTCACTCCTTATTCTTATGTTTTACAACATGCTGAACACTTTTTCCTTCTATGGCAACATCAAATTCTCACTCTAACATGTACTTTTGAACATTAAATATTTTTACTGATTTTGTCAATTTACCCGTTTTCGCTTAAAATCACTTAGCAAAAGTTGTTTAACATAATTTCTAGCTTCATATTCTACCATAGAACAGCAAAATAAACACTTTTCAGCTATGGGTATTTTTCCAAATATGAACCCTAACATGAATTAATGGTAGAATAAGCTAAACCGAGCTACGAGGATCTCAAAAATGTGAAGAACATTAAAAACGGGGCTAGGATGCGCTTACTATAAGCTTGAGTAAGTGGAGAAACCCTAGCTATGGCTTCCTTCAAATTTCGGCAGCAAGTTATGAAGATGGACACCATTTTTCCATCTTTTTCCCATTTTAATTTTATTTATTTACTAATGACTAAAATGCACTTACTTAAAAAAAAATCTATTTCACTAATCATATGCCCATTTTTGTCCTTCAATCAACTAATAGTCCAATTACCACATAAAGACCTCCAATTTAAAATTTCATAAAAATTGGACACCTCTAACATGTAGAACTCAACTTTTACACTTTTTACAATTTAGTCTTTTTGACTAAATTGAGTGCCCAAACGTCGAAATTTTCGAACGAAATTTTCACGAAATTTTTCCGTAAAATTGTAGACCATAAAAATATAATGATAATTATATTTTCCCTCATCGGATTTGTGGTCCCGAAACCATTGTTCCGACTAGGCCCAGAATCGGGCTGTTACAATTCTCCCCCTTAGGGATTTTCGTCCTCGAAAATCTTACCAGAAAAGAGGTTTGGGTACTGTTTCCTCATAAATTCCTCCGGTTCCCACGTAGCCTCTTCCATTCCATGTTTTCGTCACAACACTTTTACTAAGGCTACACTCTTATTCCTTAATTGTTTGACCTCTCGAGCCAGAATCTTTATTGGTTCCTCCTCATAAGTCATATCTGGTCGAATTTCAATCTCTGTGGGGGAAACTATATGTGAAGGATCAAAATGATAGTGTCGCAACATCGATACATGAAATACATTATGTATTCTTTCCAACTCTGCTGGCAGCGCTAACCGATAAGCTACGGGTCCAATCCTTTCAATAACTTCCTACGGTCCAATAAAACGTGGACTCAATTTGCCTTTGTGACCGAATCTCAAAATCTTCTTCCACGGAGATACTTTCAAAAACACTCTATCGCCCACTTGAAACTCAATTTCTTTTCTCTTTAATCTGTATATGACTTTTTTCGATCTGAAGCAGCCTTTAAACAGTCACGAATTACTTTCACTTTTTCTTCAGTTTCTTTCACCAAGTCAACTCCGTAAGTCCGGTTCTCACTGAGCTCGGTCCAATATAAAGGGGTTCTACAATTACGTGCATATAATGCTTCATACGGTGCCATTCATATACTCGACTGATAGCTATTGTTGCAAGCAAATTTGCCCAATGGGAGATATTTCTCCCAACTGCCTTCAAATTCTAAAATACAACATCAGAGCATGTCTTCAAGAACTTGAATCACTCTTTCAAATTGTCCGTCAGTTTGCGGATGGAATGCAGTACTAAAGTTCAATTTTTGTACCCAAGGCTTCTTGCAACTTTATCCAAAACCTCTAAGTGAACCTCGGATCTCTATCCGAAATAATGGACTTAGGCACTCCGTGCAATCTAACAATTTTAGCAACATATAACTCCGCCAACTTGTCAAGTGAGTAATCAATGCGTACCGGTATAAAATGGGCTGATTTTGTCAATCTATTAATGATTACCCAAATAGCATCCTTCTTCCTTGGAGTCAAAGGCAATCCTGTCACAAAATCCATCGTGATGTTGTCCCATTTCCACTCCGGAATCATTACTGGTTGAAATAAACCAGATGGTACTTGATGCTCAGCTTTCACTTGTTGGCAAATTAAACACTTTGATACAAATTTAGAAATATCCTTTTTCATGCCCGACCACCAATACAATTTCTTCAAATCATTATACATTTTCGCACTACCTGGGTGAACTGACAAATCACCACTGTGTGCCTCACATAAAATGGTCTGAATCAACTCATCATTTCTCGGTACACATAGCCTATCCCGGAACATCAGACAATCATTTGATCTAATTCGGAAATCTGGATCAACACCTAATTCACACTGAGCTCTCCTGGCTTGCAATTCACTGTCACTCTTTTGGGCCTCCAGAATTTGCTGAAGGAATAACGGTCTAGCCCTCAATTCAGCCAAAATTGAACCATCAAAAGATAAAGTTAATCTCGTACTCATGGTTCTCAAAGCAAATAAAGATTTTCTGCTTAAGGCATCAGCAACTACATTAGCTTTCCCGGAGTGATAATCAATCACTAGCTCATAGTCTTTTATTAGTTCGAGCCACCTTTGTTGTCACAAATTTAGATCTTTTTGATTCATTAAATACTTCAAACTCTTATGATCAGTGAAGATTTGGAATTTCTCACCATACAAATAATGACGCCAAATTTTTAGAGCAAAAATAATGGCAGCCAATTCTAAATCATGCGTTGGATAATTCTTCTCATGCGATTTCAGCTATCTCGAAGCATAAGCTATTACTTTACCCTCTTGCATTAACACACACCCAAGACCATTCAACAATGCATCACTGTAAATTATAAACTCCTTCCCTGTCTCAGGTTGTACCAACACTGGCGCCTCAGTCAATAATGCCTTCAATTTCTCAAAACTTTGTTGACATTTATCGGTCTATTCAAACTTGACATTCTTTTGCAGTAACTTAGTCATAAGAGAAGCAATCATCGAGAATCCTTTGACAAAACGTCTGTAATACCCGGCTAAGCCCAGAAAGCTTCTAACCTCGAACACATTCTTTGGTGGTTCCCAATCAACAATTGCTGAGATTTTGTTTGGATCAACCCGAATACCCTTACTTGAAACTATATGTCCCAAGAATCCGACCTCACGAAGCCAAAACTCACTTTTACTGAATTTAGCAAACAATTTCTTCTCCCTCAGAATCTGTAATATATAAATTAAAATATCATCTATGAACACCACTACAAACTTATCCAGATACGGTCGGAAAATTCGGTTCATCAGATCCATAAAAATAGCCGGAGCATTAGTTAAACCTAAAGGCATCACCAAAAATTCATAGTGTCCGTACCTCGTTCTGAAACTAGTTTTTGGCACATCAGACTCTTTAACTCTTAGCTAATAGTAACCAGATCTCATATCGATCTTTGAAAACACTGTTGCTCCTTTTAGTTGGTCAAACAAATCATCAATTCTCGGTAAAGGATACTTGTTCCTTATAGTCACTTTGTTGAGCTGACGATAATCAATACAAAGTCTCATAGAGCCGTCTTTCTTTTTCACAAATAATACAGGAGCACTCTAGGGAGAAAAACTCGGTCTCACAAATCCTTTATCTGTCAACTCTTGTAACTGAGCTTTTAATTCTTTCAACTCAGTCGGAGCCATCCGATACGGAGCAATAGAAATCGGTACAGTACCAGATAATAAGTCAATAGAAAACTCAACTTCTCTAATCGGAGGTAATCCAAGCAATTCCTCTGGAAATACGTCCGGAAATTCACAAACTACCAGCATGATCCAAGCTTCGACCCAGTTATACCAGTATTCAACACATAAGCAAGATAAGCTTCACATCCTTTTCTCATGTATCTCTGAGCAGACATGTGCGAGATCACCATAGGCAATTTATTCGGCTCCTCTGCTTCAACCCGAAGAATTTCACCATTTTCACACTTCAATTCAAGGATTTTCTGTCTACAATTTACCTTGGCATCATGCAATATCAACCAATCCATCCCGAAAATAACATCAAACGCATCAAATGGTAACAATATCAAATTAGCCGGGATACAGTGACCTTGAATCATCAAAGGACAATTATTGCAAACCTTATCGACTAAAACATATTTGCCTAAAGGATTTGATACTTTAACCACAAATTCAGTATTTTCAATAGGAAAATTCTTATTAGATACTAAATTCACACATACATATGAATGAGTAGACCCAGGGTCAATCAAAGCAACAACATCAATATCATGAAGAGAAAATGTACCAGTAATATCATCAGGAGATGATGCATCCTCACGAGCACGTATGGCATAAGCTCTAGTAGGTGCTCTAGTTTCTAGTCTTGAGGTTGTATCTTTCACCACATTTTTCCACTAATTCTGCTTCCAGTACTTCTCGGTGGTCTACCTCTGCTAACAGTATCACCTGATCCAACTTTCTGAAATCTTTCTTCTTCTATCCTTTCAGGGCAATCTTTTATATAGTGCTCTTGAGAACCACACCTAAAACAAGCTCGTCTAATCCCCCAACACTCACCAACATGTCACCTACCACACTGTTGACACTCGGGTCTATTATTCCCCACATTGTCCACACTTGCCATTGAAGTAGCTTGAGTTTTAGCACCAGAGTATGACTTCCCTCGATCTCTACATGAATACCCAGCTGAACCAGTTGATTGTGATTCATCTCTTTAAGCTTCTTTGATTGGGATTGAAATGTCTTACTCATTGACCTTTTTCTTACATCTCGAGCCTCAATCTCTGCTTTTCTCTTTTCTTTACTCAGTTCTTCAACCTTGCAAGCTTGATCAACCATTACTACAAATTCTTTCAACTCTAAAATCCCAACATACAATCTGATATCTTCGTTTTATCCCTCTTCAAATCTTTTGCACATGATGGCCTCCATGAACACACTTTTCTGAGCATATTTACTGAGCCTAGCAAACTCCCTTTCATATTCTGCCACAGACATTCGGCCCTGCTTCAATTCGAGAAACTCCTTGCGTTTTTTATCAATAAACCGTTGGCTTATGTACTTCTTTCTGAATTCTTCCTAGAAGAAATCCCATGTAACTCTTTCTTTCAGAACCACAGATATTAGTGTTTTCCACCAACGGTATGCTGAATCCTTTAGTAAAGATACAACACATTTCAAGCATTCCTCGGGAGTACAAGATAGCTCATCAAAAACCTGAATAGTGTTTTCAAGCCAAAACTCTGCTTTTTCTGGATCATCATCTATATTAGCCCTGAAATCCTCAACCCCTTGATTTCAGATTTTATCAACTGGAGGTTTACTCAATCTTACCAAATCAACACCTTGTGGAGCTACGGTGACTGGTTGAGGAATAGGAGGGGGTGGAGGAGGTTGAACATTCGGGTTTGCTCGAACAAATTCTGTATACCAATTGTTCATCATATGAAGAAAGGCTTCTCTAGCCTCATGTTGACTTTGTGTTTCGTGTCTACTTTTCTCAAGCGTGGTCCCTTACGCGCGAGCCGGCGCATTACTTTCTACATCATCCATTACAGCTCGGTCGGGTTCCATTTACTACAAAATAAAATAAGCACAATTTAAAATGTCAAAAATCAACACATTATCACAATATTTTTTATGGCATGTTAGATAGACTTTCACGCATATTTTGTTATTCCAAGAACTGACTAAATCGTAGCTCTGATACTACTAAATGTAACACCCCTTACCCGAGTCCCTTGTCGGAACAGGGTGCGAGGTATTACTAGAACTCAAACACTAGTAATTGTTCCAATTGAGATACATCATTACTATTTTATTTTACACAAATTTTGACATAATTCCTTTTCATAAACATTCAATCCCGTCTGCAAATTTTCGAAACACAATTTCAAATAACTTCAATATTTCAACCAAATACTGTTATATGTTCAGACACAATTTATCCATCCACAACATTATAAATACTTTGTTAGTAGTTTTAAGAAAACAATTTATCAATTAATATACACCAACATTTTAAACCAAACAATATTATATATATTTTTATACCACATTACATTAAGTCATCTATAAATGCCATATTTCAAAAGTATTGGTTGCAAAATACCCAAAAGATGATGATGATAGTGTGGATGATGTTCTGACTTCGTCCAATTTCTGAGCTGATTGATGTCACTATAAAACAAGGGAAAATAAAGAGGAGTAAGCATATAGCTTAGTAAGTAAACATATGACAAATAAACAAATTTCCAACATGATTTCATAGAAACATAATTTTATTCACACATAAATTTCATTGTTTGTTCAATTTCCAGCAAGCTATTTTTCTGCATCACGATCACTAATTAATTTTTATCTGGATCTAAAAGGCTCCAAATTAAGTGTCATAAATTTTTCTTGAAACTAGACTTGTATATATTTCTACCAAAAAAATTTCAGAATTTTTGGTTTAGCCAATTAATACAGTTTATTCTTTAAACCTTACCTTGTTTCACTGCTCAATAGCTCTGACCTCTCTTTACTAAAATTTACTTAATTATTTGCACGGAAGTCAAACGATGCTCTTGTTTGTTTATCCTTAAAATAGACTCATTGAGAAATTCAAGCATGTATATTAAAAGCCATAATTATTTTTGTACAATTGTTGGTGATTTTCCAAAGTTGAAACAGGGAATTTCGAAATCAATTCTACCCAGTCTCACTAAAATTTAAATATTTCAAAATATCTAAATCTTTTGCTTGCTCTGTTTCTTTCATGTGAAAATAGACTCACTCAGATTAAATTTCATATATTATTCAGCCTCTAATTCAATTTCCACCATTTATGGTGATTTTTCAAATTTGCTCAACTGCTGTTGTTTAAAACTTTTTTATTTCTAGATTTATTTTTTTGTAGTTTTGATATTTCATACCATCTTACACATGGGTCGATTAAAAATCAAACCCAATATTCCTCATATAATCTCGTCCATTTCATATGTACATTCACCTTTCCAATTTCCCTGTTGAACACTCAGAATATTATCCGTTACTCGGTGGATTCAACACTTAGCAACCACCTTAAATTCAGTGATACGGGGAATCAGCACATAGCAACCCCTTTCACAGTCAAAGATACGGTGGAATCAGCACTTAGCAACCACCTTTATGTTTAGTAATACGGGGAATCAACACATAGCAACCCCTTTCACAATCAAAGATACGGTGGAATCAGCACTTAGCAACCCCTTTTTATTCAATGTTTTCTGGTCTATTCTGAGTATTCATTCAGAAACCTTGTTTTTCAACATTTTACCACCTTTCTCAAACTTAACCACATTTTTATGATCTACATCAAATATTTATTCTATATTCAATCAAATCTCAACAATATATTGAATAACATTAAAATAATGCATTAATTCACATGCATACTTACCTTGATCCAAAAAATTGTAATTTTGCAATTTACTCCACGATCTTTTCCTTTCCCCGATTGAGGGTTTTTTCTCATCTTTCTTAATCTATAATAGCAAATTTAGCTTATTTAATATTCACATTTATTAAAACAGTCCTCAACTCAACTTTTTGCAAAGATTACGATTTTGTCCCAAAGCTTGAAAATTAAACTTCACTCCTTATTCTTATGTTTTACAACATGCTGAACACTTTTTCCTTCTATGGCAACATCAAATTCTCACTCTAACACGTACTTTTGAACATTAAATATTTTTACCGATTTTGTCAATTTACCCGTATTCGCTTAAAATCACTTACCAAAAGTTGTTTAACATAATTTCTAGCTTCACATTCTACTATAAAACAAAAAAATAAACACATTTCACCTATGGGTATTTTTCCAAATATGAACCCTAACATGAATTAATGGTAGAATAAGCTAAACCGAGGTACGAGGATCTCAAAAATGCGAAGAACATTAAAAACGGGGCTAGGATGCACTTACTATGAGCTTGAAAAAGTGAAGAAACCCTAGCTATGGCTTCCTTCAAATTTCGGCAGCAAGTTATGAAGATGGACACCATTTTTCCATCTTTTTCCCATTTTAATTCTATTTATTTGCTAATGACTAAAATGCCCTTAAAAAATCTATTTCACTAATCCTATGCCCATTTTTGTCCTTCGATCAACTAATATTCCAATTACCACATAAGGACCTCCAATTTAAAATTTCATAACAATTGGACACCTCTAACATGTAGAACTCAACTTTTGCACTTTTTACAATTTAGATCTTTTGACTAAATTGAGTGCCCAAACGTTGAAATTTTCGAACGAAATTTTCACGAAATATTTTTGTGAAATTGTAGACCATAAAAATATAATGATAATAATATTTTCCCTCGTCGGATTTGTGGTCCCGAAACCACTGTTCTGACTAGGCCCAAATTGGGCTGTTATAGGAACTCTAGGTTGATGTGGACAACTTTTCTAAAGAAGTAAATCTGAAAAAGGTGTTAGCTTCTTAGAATTTACTAGTTTAGGGTTTACCTCATCATATTTTTCAGCATCTTATTTTTTCAATATAAGAACTTCAACTTTTGGTTGACTTTCCTCCTTCTCAGTAGGCTCATCTTCAATCACAACCTCCTTCGGTTTCAAAATCTTACCACTTCGTAATGCAACCAATTTGCAAAGCTTCTTACCTAAACTCGGATTTTTTTGTATCGCTCATCAAAGCTCATTGTTGTTTACTACAAAGCTTTTCCCTCAGGATATGCTAACGAATGATCCGCAAGTTGAAGTGTCACAGTAGTGGGTCTTACTTCACCTATTCCCAATAGTTTGAAAATAGATTTGGGCATCAAGTTGATGCTTGCTCAAATGTCATACAAAGCTTCACCGCAGTAATATTCTTTGATGTTACATGGTATCATAAAGCTTCCAGGGTCCTTTAGTTTCCAGGGTACCTTGTTCTGTAAGAACACATAACAGTCTTTTGTGAAAGCAATAGTCTCATACTCACTAAGCCATTTCTTCTTGGACAAAATATCCTTCATAAACTTCATGTAGTTGGGCATTTATTCTAAAGCCTCCACCAATGGGATGTTGATATGAAGTTACTTTAGAACAGCCAAGAACTTCTTAAATTGTACCTCTTATTTCTTCTTATTCTGTTGAAGATTTTGAGGATATGGAACTCTAGGTTGATATGGACAACTTTTCTAAAGAAATAAATTTGAAAAAGGTGTTAGCTTCTTAGAATTTACTAGTTTAGGGTGTACCTCATCATATTTTTCAGCATCTTATTTTTTCAGTATAAGAACTTCAACTTTTGGTTGACTTTCCTCCTTCTCAGTAGGCTCATCTTCAATCACAACCTCCTTGGGTTTCAAAATCTTACCACTTCGTAATGCAACCAATTCTCAATGCTTCTTACCCAAACTCCTTGGATTTTCTGTATCGCTCATCAAAGCTCTTCATGGTCTACTACGAAGCTTTTCCCTCAGGATATGTTAACGAATGATCCGCAAGTTGAAGTGTCACAGTAGTGAGTCTTACTTCACCTATTCCCAATAGTTTGAAAATAGATTTGGGCATCAAGTTGATGTTTGCTCAAATGTTGTACAAAGCTTCACCGCATTAAGATTCTCTGATGTTACATGGTATCGTAAAGCTTCCAAGGTCTTTTAGTTTCCAAGGTAGCTTGTTCTGTAAGAACACACAACACTCTTTTGTCAAAGCAATAGTCTCATACTCATTAAGCCATTTCTTCTTAGAAAAAATATCCTTCATAAACTTCATGTAGTTGGTCATCTATTCTAAAGCCTTCACCAACGGGATGTTGATTTGAATTTACTTTAGAACATGCAAGAACTTCTTAAATTGTACCTCTTATTTCTGCTTATTCTGTTGAGGATTTTGAGGATATGAAATTCTAGGTTGATATGGACAACTTTTCTAAAGAAGTAAATCTAAAAAAGGTGTTAGCTTCTTAGAATTTACTAGTTTAGGGTTTACCTCATCATATTTTTCAGCATCTTATTTTTTCAGTTTAAGAACTTCAGCTTTTGGTTGACTTTCCTCCATCTCAGTAGGCTCATCTTCAATCACATCCTCATTGGGTTTCAAAATCTTACCACTTCGTAATGCAACCAATTCTCAATGCTTCTTACCCTAACTCTTTGGATTTTCTGTATCGCTCATCAAAGCTCTTTGTGGTCTACTACGAAGCTGTTCCCTCAGGATATGCTAACGAATGATCTGCAAGTTGAAGTGTCACAGTAGTGGGTTGTAACACCCCAAACCTAGCTTAGAAGTTAGGCCCGAATCTGATGTGTTACATTGAAATGTTTTTCGAAAACCATGTTTTCAGTAAAAACCCTTCTTGAAATTTCAAACTTCTTGCCATTTAAAACTTGTATACAACCTCATTTTGCATTTGTTTATTTTCAATCGAGGTTTATTAAAAAAGTTATTATGTTCCAAACCTTATTGTTGCAGAAGCTTAAGTTAAAGCAAATGATTTACGAAAACGTGATATTTAAAAATTGTGGTGCGGAAATGTAGTGTTAGAAAACAATTATTATTTTGAACCCAAGCTCTCGCATCAGCCAATTCACGCCACTTGCCTCCTTGCCACAAGCTCTTTTTGTGCCACATTTTATCTTCAATTAATTAGGAGGTCAAAAGGCCAAAGTCCAAGTTCCTTTAAAAGAAAAACCAAAATAAATTGCAAGAGCCAAGACTTGAACCCATGCTCCCTTGCAACCTTAATGACGCCACAACCACTAGACCACATGCTTCCTTATGTCATTTTCTTAACACAATAGTTTAAAAGACCAACATCCAAGCATCAGGGTTTTATACACTTAAAACCAAAATTTTTGCTAAAGCTAAGGTATAAACCCAAGAACTTTCCAACTCCTCTCAGGACCTTTAACCACTAAAGCAGACATACTTTTGTGCACAGTTTCCTAACCGTTCCCTTGTTCAAGGCCCAATACTTCTAAGCCCAAATTCAGGGGCGTTACATGGGTCTTACTTCACATATTCCCAATAGTTTGAAAATATATTTGTGCATTAAGTTGATGTTTTCTCAAATGTCGTACAAAGCTTCACCGCAATAAGATTCTCTAATGCTACATGGTATCGTACAGCTTCCAAGGTCCTTTAGTGATACAAGTCAAAAAGGCCCAACTCAAGCTCAAGAACATGATGGGCTCAAATTACCACAAGGCCCAATAACGAGGTCAAACGCCAAGCAAATGCGTATGAAACTAAATGGAACCGTTCAAGACTTCATTAGCAAGGCCTTAGATGCATATACAAAGGAAAAAGAAAATCAAGATTCACTTTCTTGTTTTAAAGAAAATCAAGAAACCGAATCTTGGTCCAATCTTGCTGTTTTGAGCGATTCCAAGAATCAAGAAAATCAAGATTTCAAATCTTGGAAATCTTGGTCCAAGAAACCGAACCTTGCAGATAAGGCGCATTGGATCTCAGTTACGAGCATCAACGAACCAATTTCGGGAGAGAACGGATTATAAACCCAAGTTCTTGAAGATACGACCCAATAAGATGTTCCAAGCCCAACCAAGAAGTTCAAATTAGACTTAGTTGAAAATCAGGCCAAATTGTCAAAGTGGCCCAATTTGTAAAATTTTAATTCTTTAAATACTTAGTTTTAATTTTTAGACTTTATGAATAAATTTCTATGTAAGAATTCAGTCCAATAAGCCCATTTAAAGGCCTTGGACGAAATTCCCCTTGAAAGTCAACAATTAGGGATTTTTTTAGTTTTCCTAGTAGGGCTAGGAAATTAGTTAGAAGGCCTATATATATGGCTTGGCCGGCCACCCTTAAGAACATTACATTGAATTCAAAAATTTTTTTGAGTGAAAATTCTCTTTGAGTTTCTCCAAGAATTCTCTCTTGAGTTTTCCTTAGAAGTAGTTTTAACAATCTTTCTGATTGTGGGAACCATCTTCAGCCTTCTTCTTACCGTGTTTTTACATTGGAGGGTAGATTCGAGCCGTTTGAAGGGAGTTGTGAAATTTTTCTTGATTTCAAGGCTTTTTAGGACTTAATTATCTTTCTTGCTGTTTGTTCTTCTTTAATTATTTTTATTTGTGTTGAATTGTTGATTAACTTGGCGTGATTGTTCTTGTTGTGTTTTCAGCCATTCCAAGCTTCAAGAATCTGTTTATGGCAACATTCTTTGGCGTCAATAAACATTCAGTTTTTGGGAGTCTTTCTGAGTTAAATTTCGGTTTCTTGGCGTCCAAGAAACCCTATTAATAAGTGTTTTGACTCTTGGCTGATTCTTTCTTGTTTTGGGGTGTTTATTTATAGATCTTTTGCTGCTAATGTTAATTTTCTGTTTCCATTTCAGATCCAAGTGTCAATAGTTTTCGTAGGACTTTTCCCGTGACTTGACAACTCGATCTTGGTCCGCGTGCAACCTCCTATCATTTGGTATCAGATTTTGGACATTTTGGGTGTTCTTGGTTTATTTCTAAACTGATTTCCTTTAAAAAACAGCATATAGCAGTTTTTACGCAGAAAAAGTTTTGAAAAAGAAATTCATTTGAGTGGGTAAACGTTGCCTGATTGGTCTGAAATTTTATATGCATATTTTTTGCACTATGATAGAATATTAAAAAATATCTCCTACAAAAAAATCAATAGAAAAAGTCAAAAAAATAGAAAAATACAAAATCAAATAAAAATTTAAAAAAATATTCAGCGGGTTGAGTTTAGTGCCAAAACTTTCCAGATCAAATATAAAATATTTAAGGACATTCCAGTTTAAATTTCATGATTTTTGGAGATCGGGAACACCTTGAACGAAGTTGTCAAGTTACTCCGCAGTTTTTTTGGCTTTTCGAGTGTCAGCAATTTTTATTGATTCTTAGTTGTAGGTTTTCATTTGTTTTGCTTTTATTCTTCCTTTACTCTATCTAACACCTTCTTATTTCTTGTGTTAGTAGGATTTAAAAGTGTGCACAATTCTTCCTCGGTGCGACACAAATCAATTGAAGTCTCGTCACTTTTTTGGACTCCTAGTGCAATTAGGATTATTTGGTAGTTACGATTCATACACTTTCTAATTGATTGATATAGACTCTACTAAAGAACTCACAAGACTGAATTCTACCTCTTTGAGAATTTGATTTTCCTTTTGGAGTGATTAACGGTGAGGTTTGTTAATTTTTTTTTTCGAGTGTTGAGTGTTTGTTTTGCAGGTATTCCAAAAGAAAAAAATAAGATGCATAGAATTGGTCAAGTCGATGATGAGAATACTGACCATAATGATGTCCATGATAAATTTACAGAGTTCCAACAACAATTAGACGAACAGGCTGCTACACTCAAACAAACAAATGCCATACTTCGAACATTGAGTGCTACTATCAATGAGATGCGATTGGATCAAGAACCTCAGTATCGGGGTCCAATTAAAGATGATGTGGATAACCAGCCTCGTGCTCATAAGCACACTCCTAGACGTGTCCCTAGAACTGACTTTGACATTCATGATCGCGGACAACCCTCTTTGGCAAAACCAAAATTCACAATTCCTCAATTTCGTGGTAAGAATGATCCAGAAGCTTATTGTGAATGCGAATCTAAAATTGAACTTATGTTTCGCTATTATAAATGTCCGGATGATGAAAAAGTATCGTTAGCAACACTGGAATTTTCAGATTATGCATTAAGTTGGTGGACTCAACTTGGGGTAAATCGTCATAGGAATTATGAACGTGAGATTACGACATGGGATGAGTTGAAACAAGTCATGCGTAAAAGATTTATTCAGCCTCATTACTATAGAGAGGTTAAAACAAAACTTTGACGACTTGTTCAAGGTAGTAGGACAGTAGATGAATACTTTAAGGAGATGGAAATGCTCATTCAGAGAGCTAATGTAGAGGAGGAGGATGAAACAACTATGGTTCGATTTATTGATGGTTTAAATAGGCCAATAGCTAATACATTAAGGCTACAAACATACATTGATTTAGAAGAAGCAGTTCATAAAGCCATTGAGATCGAGCAGCAATTAAAGGAAAAAAGGTCTAGTTCCTTCTCTATTTCACAATATTATAGAGGTAACACTTCCAATTCTGATTTTAAAAGTTCGAAACCACCTTTTGTTACTAATAATTCTTCTTTGAGTAGTGGTAGTAAGCAATCAGACTGGAAGAAAAGGGCTCCTATTAAAATGCAAACACCTTCTAAGCAGCCCAATTTAAGTGATTCGAATGTAAAGAGGACTCGTGAGATTGAATGTTTTAAGTGCAAAGGGCGTCATCATTATAGTAGAGAATGCCCTAACACGAGATTTCTTCTTATGAAAGATAATGGTGAGTACACTTCTGACTCCGATAAAACAGATCTGGAAATGTCCGAACTTGTGGATGATAGTGATAATGAAGAAGAGTTGGTTGAACCACCAAAAAAAGGGGACTTTGCCGACTTTCAATGCCTTGTAGTCCGCCGCACCCTTAACATCCAAATGAGAGATGATTTTGAGAACCAAAGGACCAATATTTTCCATTCTAGGTGTTTTATTAAAGGTAACTTATGTTCACTTATTATTGATAGTGGGAGTTGTTCGAATGTAGTTAGCAGTTATTTGGTGGATTCCTTAAAGTTACCTTGTACCAAGCACCCTAAGCCGGATCACCTTCAGTGGCTTAATGAATGCTCAGAAGTTAAAGTTACAAAACAATCCTTGATCACTTTTAAGCTCAGGAATTACGAGGATGAGGTATGGTGTGATGTGGTCCCAATGCATGTGGCACACTTGCTCCTTGGACGGCCTTGGCAATTTGATCGTGATGTTACACACCAAGGCAAGCTCAATAGATACTCTCTTGTGTTTAAAGGCCGAAAATTCACTTTTTCTCCTTTAAATCCTAATGATGTATATAAATATCAATTAAAAATGATGAAATTTTGTGAGGGGTGAAGGAGAAAGGACAAATAAAAAAGATAGAGAGAAAAGAGGCTAGTAGTGAAAAAAGTCAAAATTTAAATGGCCCAAAGGTGAGTGAATCCGTAAGTGATAAAACTAGAGTGAAAATTTTCATTACAACAAAAAAAGATGTGTGGAGAGCCCTACTCAATAAACAGCCTTGTATCCTTGTGAGGTTTAGGCAAAACTATTTATCTCTATCTAACATTAATGAAAATTTGCCTAGTGTGTGTTAATGTCTTTTGCAGGATTATGAGGATGTTTTTAGTGAGGCCCCTAAAGGTTTACCACCTTTACGTGGGATATAACACCAGATTGACTTAGTACCCGGAGCTTCAATACCAAATCGACCAACCTATAGAAGCAATCCCAAGGAGACAAAAGAATTGCAAAGGCAAGTTGAGGATTTATTAGACAAATGGTACATTCGTGAAAGCTTAAGCCCTTGTGCCGTTCCTGTCTTATTGGTCCCTAAGAAAGATGGTACATATAGAATGTGTGTTGATTGTCGTCCAATCAACAAAATAACGGTAAAGTATAGACATCCAATCCCTCGTCTTGATGACATGCTTGATGAATTACATGGTTCAACTATATTTACTAAAATTGATTTAAAAAGCGGTTATCATCAAATTCGAATGAGGGAAGGGGATGAATGGAAAACAGCCTTTAAAATAAAATTTGGATTATATGAATGGTTAGTTATGCCTTTAGGCCTTACTAATGCACCGAGTACATTTATGAGATTAATGAATCACGTTTTAAGGCCTTACTTGGGTAAATTTGTAGTAGTTTACTTTGATGACATTTTAATTTACTCAACAACATTAAATGATCATGTTTTCCATGTTAGAACGGTTTTAGACATTCTAAAAGCTGAAAAATTGTTTACCAACCTTGATAAATGCACATTTTGTTGTGATAAGCTAATAGTTTTAGGTTTCATAGTTAGTGCTCAAGGTATTCATGTCGATGAAGACAAATTTAAGGCAATCAAGGAGTGGCCAACTCCTAAATCGATAACTGAGGTGAGATCTTTCCATGGTTTAGCTAGTTTTTATAGACGATTTGTGAAAGATTTCTCCACTATTGTTGCCCCATTAACAGAAGTTATTAAAAAATCCTTTGGTTTCAAATGGGGTGAAACTCAAGAAAAGGCTTTTCAAACCCTAAAAGCTAAGTTATGTTCTGCTCCTCTTCTTGGATTACCTGATTTTACTAACACTTTTGAACTTGAGTGTGGTGCTTCAGGAATTAGCATTGGCACCGTTTTAATGCAAGATAAGCAACCAATTGCTTATTTTAGTGAAAAATTGAATGGTGCACAATTAAATTACTCAACTTATGATAAAGAACTTTTGGCATTGGTTCGTGCACTTCAAGTATGGCAACATCACTTTCTGCCTAATGAATTAGCAATACATATAGACCATGAATCCCTTAAATGGTTAAAGGGACAAGGTAAGTTAAGTAAACGGCATGCCCGATGGGTGGAATTCATTGAAACATTCCCTTATGTGATAAAATATAAAACAAATAAAGATAATGTAGTTGTGGATGCTTTGTCTAGATGATATGCTTTAATAACTACATTAAATGCTAAAGTATTAGGGTTTGAACATATTAAAGAGTTATATAATGATGATGCTGATTTCGGCCATATCTATAGTAATTGTGGAAATACTACTTTTGAGATGTTTTACCTTGTAGATGGATTTCTTTTTCATGTAAACAGGTTATGCATACCAAATTGTTCCATGCGAGACTTATTGATTCATGAGGCCCATAGTGGGGGTTTAATGGGACATTTTGGAGTGACCAAAACACTAGACATCTTGCAAGAACACTTCCATTGGCCACATATGAAGAAGGATGTCGAAAAGGTATGTTCTAAGTGCATCACATGTAAACAAGCAAAATCTAAGGTAATGCCTCACAACTTTTACACTCCTTTTTCGGTTCCTACTGCACCATGTGTAGACTTATCCATGGATTTTATTCTAGGTTTGCCACGAACTAAGAAAGGAAGAGATAGTATATTTGTTGTTGTTGACAGGTTTTCCAAGATGACACATTTTATTCCTTGTCACAAAAGAAATGATGCTACACAAGTGGCAGACTTTTTTTTTAAAGATGTGGTAAGACTTCATGGCATCCCTAAAACAATTGTTTCCGACAGAGATGTCAAATTCCTTAGCCACTTTTGGGAGGTGTTGTAGGGTAAGCTTTGTACAAAATTACTATATTCAACTACTTGTCACCCCCAAACCGATGGCCAAACTGAGGTAGTCAATCGAATTTTAGGAGCCTTATTACAATCTGTTGTGGGAAAGAACATTAAAAATTGGGAAGAATGTTTGCCATTTGTTGAATTTGCATATAATAGATCTATTCATTCTACAACTGGCTATTCACCATTTGAACTTGTTTATGGTTTTAACCCACTAACAGTACTTGACCTTGCGCCATTACCACTAGAACATGTTGTTAATTTAGATGGCGACCAAAAAACTGAGCTAGTGAAATCCTTACACGAGAAGGCTAGGCAACGAATAGCCAAAAAAAATGACATCAACACCAACAAAGCAAATAAAGGGCGCAAACGGGTTGTCCTTGAACCCGGAGATTGGGTTTGGGTCCATATGAGGAAAGAACGATTTCCTACAAAAAGAAAGACCAAGTTCAACCCAAGAGGCGATGGGCCTTTCCAAGTACTCGAGCGAATCAATGATAATGCATACAAAATTGATCTACCTGGTGAGTACAATGTAAGTTCTACTTTCAATGTGGCTGACTTATCTCCATTTGATTTTTCAGATTTAAGGACGAATCTTTTTGAGGAAGGGGGGAATGATACGAGTCACAAAGGCCCAACTCAAGCTCAAGAACATGATGGGCTCAAATTACCACAAGGCCCAATAACGAGGTCAAAGGCCAAGCAAATGCTTATGAAACTAAATAAAACCGTTCAAGACTTCATTAGCAAGGCCTTATATATGTATACAAAGGAAAAAGAAAATCAAAATTCACTTTCTTGTTTTAAAGAAAATCAAGAAACCGAATCTTGGTCCAATCTTGCTGTTTTGAGCGATTTCAAGAATCAAGAAAATCAAGATTTCAAATCTTGGAAATCTTGGTCCAAGAAACCAAACCTTGCAGATAAGGCGCATTGGATCTAAGTTATGAGCATCAATTAACCAATTTCGAGAGAGAACGGATTACAAACCCAAGTTTTTGAAGATACGACCCAATAAGATGTTCCAAGCCCAACCAAGAAGTTCAAATTAGACTTAGTTGAAAATCAGGCCAAATTGTCAAAGTGGCCCAATTTGTAAAATTTTAATTCTTTAAATACTTAGTTTTAATTTTTAGACTTTATGAATAAATTTCTATGTAAGAATTCAGCCCAATAAGCCCATTTAAAAGCCTTGGACGAAATTCCCCTTGAAAGTCAACAATTAGGGATTTTTTTTAGTTTTCCTAGTAGGGCTAGGAAAGTAGTTAGAAGGCCTATATATATGGCTTGGCCGGCCACCCTTAAGAACATTACATTGAATTCAGATTTTTTTTTGAGTGAAAATTCTCTTTGAGTTTCTCTAAGAATTCTATCTTGATTTTTTCTTAGAAGTAGTTGTAATAATCTTTCTAACTGTGGGAACCATCTTCTACCTTCTTCTTGCCGTGTTTTTACATTGGAGGGTAGATTCGATCCGTTTGAAGGGAGTTGTGAAATCTTTCTTAATTTCAAGGCTTCTTAGGACTTAATTATCTTTCTTGATGTTTGTTCTTCTTTAATTATTTTTATTTGTGCCAAATTGTTGATTAACTTGCCGTGATTGTTCTTGTTGCGTTTTCAGCCATTCCAAGCTTCAAGAATCTGTTTTTGGCAACATTCTTTGGCGTCAATAAACATTCAGTTTTTGGGAGTCTTTTTTAGTTAAATTTCGGTTTCTTGGCTTCCAAGAAACCCTATTAATAAGTGTTTTGACTCTTGGTTGATTCTTTCTTGTTTTGGGGTGTTTATTTATAGATCTTTTGCTGCTAATGTTAATTTTCTGTTTCCGTTTCAGATCCAAGTGTCTATAGTTTTCGTAGGACTTTTCCCGTGACTTGAAACCTTGATCTTTAGCGTGCAACCTCCTATCATTTAGTTTCAGAGGTAGCTTGTACTGTAAGAACACACTGCACTCCTTTGTCAAAGCAATAGTCTCATACTCACTAAGCCATTTCTTCTTGGACAAAATATCCTTCATAAACATCATGTAGTTGGGCATCTATTCTAAAGCCTCCACCAAAAGGATGTTGATCTAAAGTTATTTTAGAACATCCAAGACTTCTTAAATTGTACCTCTTCTTTCTGCTTATTCTATTGAAGATTTTGAGGATATGGAACTCTAGGTTCATATGGACAACATTTCTAAAGAAGTGAATCTAAAAAAGGTGTTAGCTTCTTAGAATTTACTAGTTTAGGGTTTACCTCATCATATTTTTCACCATCTTATTTTTTTAGAATAAGAACTTCAACTTTTGGCTGACTTTCCTCCTTCTCAGTAGGCTCATTTTCAATTACAACCTCCTTAGGTTTCAAAATCTTACCACTTCGTAATACAACCAAATTGAAATGCTTCTTACCCAAACTCCTTGGATTTTCTGTATCGCTCATCAAAGCTCTTTTTGGTTTACTACGAAGCTTTTCCCTTAGGATATGCTAACGAATGATCCGCAAGTTGAAGTGTCACAATTGTGGGTCTTACTTCACCTATTTCCAATAGATTTAAAATAGATTTGGGCATCAAGTTGATGTTTGCTCAAATGTCGTGCAAAGCTTCACCATAATAATATTATCTGATGTAACATGGTATCGTAACGCTTCCAGGGTCCTTTAGTTTTGGAGGTAGCTTATTCTGTAAGAACATACTGCACTCTTTTGTTAAAGCAATAGTCTCATACTCATTAACCCATTTCTTCCTGGACAAAATATCCTTCATAAACTTCATGTAGTTGGGCATCTATTCTAAAGCCTCCACCAACGGGATGTTGATGTGGAGTTGCTTTAGAACATCCAAGAACTTCTTAAATTGCACCTCTTGTTTCTACTTATTCTGTTGAAGATTTTGAGGATATGGAACTCTAGGTTGATATGGACAACTTTTCTAAAGAAATAAATCTGAAAAATGTGTTAGCTTCTTAGAATTTACTAGTTTAGAGTTTACCTCATCATATTTTTCAGCATCTTATTATTTTAGTGTAAGAACTTCAGCTTTTGGTTAACTTTCCTGCGTCTCAGTAGACTCATTTTCAATCACAACCTCCATGGGTTTCAAAATCTTACCACTTCGGAATGCAACCAATTCTCAATGCTTCTTACCCAAACTCCTTGGATTTTCTGTATCGCTCATCAAAGCTCTTTGTGGTCTACTACGAAGCTTTTCCTTCAGGATATGCTAACGAAAGTTTTCAAATTGAAGTGTCATAGTAGTGGGTCTTACTTCACTTATTCCCAATAGTTTGAAAATAGATTTGGGCATCAATTTGATGTTTGCTCAAATGTCATACAAAGTTTCACCGGAGTATGATTCTCTGATGTTACATAGTATTATGAAGCTTCCAGGGTCCTTTTGTTTCCAAGGTAGCTTGTTCTGTAAGAACACACTGCACTCTTTTATCAAAGAAATAATCTCATATTCAGTAAGCCATTTCTTCTTGCTCAAAATATCCTTCATAAACTTCATGTAGTTGGGCATCTATTCTAAAGCCTCCACCAACAGGATGTTGATGTGAAGTTGCTTTAGAACATCCAAGAACTTTTTAAATTGTACCTCTTGTTTTTGCTTATTCTGTTGAAGATTTTGAGGATATGGAACTCTAGGTTGAGATGGACAACTTTTCTAAAGAAGTAAGTCTAAAAAAGGTGTTAACTTCATAGAATTTACTAGTTTAGGGTTTACCTCATCATATTTTTCAGCATCTTATTTTTTCAGTATAAGAACTTTAAGTTTTGCCTGACATTCCTTTTTCTCAGTACGCTCAAATTAAATCACAACCTCCTTCGATTTCAAAATCTTACCACTTCGAAATGCAACCAATTGGAATGCTTCGTACCCAAACTCCTTGGATTTTCTGTATCGCTCAGCAAAGCTCTTTGTGGTCTACTACGAAGCTTTTCCCTCAGGATATGCTAACGAATGATCCGCGAGTTAAAGTGTCATAGTACTGGGTCTTACTTCACCTATTCCCAATAGTTTGAAAATAGATTTAGGCATCAAGTTGATGTTTCCTCAAATGTCCAACAAAGCTTTACTGCAGTAAGATTCTCTAATGTTTCATGGTATCGGAAAGCTTCCAGTGTCTGCTAGTTCCGGAGGTAGCTTGTTCTGTAAGAACACACTGCACTATTTTTTCAAAGCAAATTTTCCTTCATAAACTTCATGTAGTTGGACGTCTATTCTAAAGCCTCCCCCATTAGGATGTTGATGTGAAGTTTCTTTAGAACATCCAAGAACTTTTTAAATTGTACCTCTTGTTTCTGCTTATTCTGTTGAAGATTTTGAGGATATGGAACTCAAGGTTGATATGGACAACTTTTTTAAAGAAGTAAATTCAAAAAAGGTGTTAGCTTCTTAGAATTTACTAGTTTAGGGTTTACCACATCATATTTTTTAGCATTTTTTTTAGTATAAGAATTTCAACTTTTGGTTGACTTTCCTCCTTCTCAATAGGCTAATCTTCAATCACAACCTCCTTGGGTTTCAAAATCTTACCACTTCGTAATACAACCAATTCGCAATATTTTTACTTAAACTCCTTGTATTTTCTATATCGTTCATCAAAGCTCTTTTTGCTCTACTACGAAGCTTTTCCCTCAGGATACGCTAACGAATGATCCGCAACTTGAAGTGTCATACTAGTGGGCCTTACTTCACCTATTCCCAATAGTTTGAAATTATATTTGGGCATCAAGTTGATGCTTGCTCCAATGTTGTCCAAAGCTTCACCGCAAAAATATTCTCTGATGTTACATGGTATCGTAAAGCTTTGAGGGTCCTTTAGTTTCAGAGGTAGCTTGTTCTGTAAGAACACACTGCACTCTTTTGTCAATGCAATAGTCTCATACTCAGTAAGCCATTTCTTCTTAGACAAAATATCCTTCATAAACTTCATTATGTTGGGCATCTATTATAAAGCCTCCACCAATGGGAAGTTGATGTGAAGTTTCTTTAGAACATCCAAGAACTTCTTAAATTGTACCTCTTGTTTTTGCTTATTCTGTTGAAGATTTTGAGGATATGGAACTCTCGGTTAATATGGACAACTTTTTTAATGAAGTAAATTGGAAAAATGTGTTAGCTTTTTAAAATTTACTAGTTTAGGGTTTACCTTATCATATTTTTCAGCATCTTATTTTTTTAGTATAAGAACTTCAGCTTTTGGTTGACTTTTCTACGCCTCAGTAGGCTCATCTTCAATCACAACCTCCTTGGGTTTCAAAATCTTACCACTTCGTAATGCAGCCAAATCTCAATGCTTCTTACCCAAACTCCCTGGATTTTCTATATCGCTCATCAAAGCTCTTTGTGGTCTACTACGAAGCTTTTCCCTCAGGATATTTTAACGAATGATCCGCAAGTTGAAGTGTCATAGTAGTGGGTCTTACTTCACCTATTCCCAATAGTTTGAAAATAGATTTGGGCATCAAGATGATGTTTGCGTAAATTTCATACAAAACTTCACAGCAGTACGATTCTCTAATGTTACATGGTATTGTAAAGCTTCCAGGGTCCTTTAGTTTCCAAGGTAGCTTGTTCTGTAAGAACACACTACACTCTTTTGTCAAAGCAATAGTCTCATACTCAGTAAGTCATTTCTTCTTGGACAAAATATCCTTCATAAACTTAATGTAGTTGGGCATCTATTCTAAAGCCTTCACCAACGGGATGTTGATGTGAAGTTGCTTTAGAACATACAAGAACTTCTTAAATTGTACCTCTTGTTTTTGCTTATTCTGTTGAAGATTTTGAGGATATGGAACTCTAGGTTGATATGGACAACTTTTCTAAAGAAGTAATTCTAAAAAAGGTGTTAGCTTCTTAGAATTTACTAGTTTAGGGTTTACCTCATCATATTTTCACCATCTTATTTTTTTAGTCTAAGAACTTCAACTTTTGGCTGAATTTCCTCCTTTTCAATACACTCATCTTCAATCACAACCTCCTTCGGTTGCAAAATCTTACCGCTTTGAAATGCAACCAATTTGCAATGCTTCTTACCCAAACTCCTTAGATTTTATGTATCGCTCAGAAAAGCTCTTTGTGGTCGACTACAAAGATTTTCCCTCAGGATATGCTAACGTATGATCCACAAGTTGAAGTGTCATAGTAGTGGGTCTTACTTCACCTATTCTCAATAGTTTGAAAATAGATTTGGGCATCAAGTTGATGCTTGCTCCAATGTCGTACAAAGCTTCACCGCAGTAATATTCTCTGATGTTACATGGTATCATAAGCTTCCACAGTCCTTTAGTTTCCGAGGTAGCTTCTTCTGTAAGAACACACTGCACTCATTTGTCAAAGCAATAGTCCCATACTCACTAAGCTATTTCTTCTTTGAAAAAATATCCTTCATAACTACATGTAGTTTGGCATCTATTCTAAAGCCTCCACCAAAAAGATGTTGATCTGGAGTTACTTTAGAACATACAAGAACTTCTTAAATTGTACCTCTTGTTTCTGCTTATTCTGTTGAAGATTTTTAGGATATAGAATTGTAGGTTGATATGGACAAATTTTCTAAAGGAGGAAATCTGAAAAAGGTGTTAGCTTCTTAGAATTTACTAGTTTAGGGTTTACCTCATCATATTTTTCAGCATCTTATATTTTTAGTATAAAAACTTCAACTTTTGGCTACCTTTCCTTCTTCGTAGTAGGCTAATCTTCAATCACAACCTCCTTGGGTTTCAAAATCTTACCACTTCATAATACAACCAATTCGCAACACTTTTTACCCAAACTCCTTGGATTTTCTATATCGTTCATCAAAGCTCTTTGTGGTCTACTATGAAGCTTTTCCCTCAAGATAGGCTAACGAATGATCCACAAGTTGAAGTGTCATAGTAGTGGGTTTTACTTCACCTATTCCCAATAGTTTGAAGATAGATTTTGGCATCAAGTTTATGCTTGCTCCAATGTAGTACAAAGCTTCACCGTAGTAATATTCTTTGATGTTACATGGTATCGGAAAGCTTCCAAGGTCCTTTAGTTTCGGAGGTAGCTTGTTCTGTAAGAACACACTGCACTCTTCTGTCAAAGCAATAGTCTCATACTTATTTAGCCTTTTCTTCTTGGACAAAATATCCATCATAAACTTCATGTAGTTGGGCATCTATTCAAAACCCTCCACCAATGGTATGTTGAAGTGAAGTTGCTTTTAGAACATCCAAGAACTTTTGAAGATTTTGAAGATTTTGAGGATATGGAACTTTAGGTTGATATGGAAAACTTTTTTAAAGAAGTAAATCTGGAAAAGGTTTTAGCTTCTTAGAATTTACTAATTTAGGGTTTACCTCATCATATTTTTCAGAATCTTATTTTTTTAATATAGGAACTTCAAATTTTAGTTGACTTTCGTCCTTCTCAGTAAGCTAATCTTCAATCACAACCTCCTTGGGTTTCAAAATAATACCACTTCGTAATGCAATCAATTCGCAACACTTTTTACCCAAACTCCTTGGATTTTCTATATCGCTCATCAAAGCTCTTTGTGGTCTACTACGAAGCTTTTCCCTTAGGATAAGCTAACGTATGAACCGCAAGTTGAAGTGTCATAGTAGTGGGTCTTACTTCACCTATTCCCAAAAGTTTGAAAATAGATTTGGGCATCAAATTGATGCTTGCTCCAATGTCGTACAAAGCTTCACCGCAGTAATATTCTCTAATGTTACATGGTATCGTAAAGCTTCTAGGGTCCTTTAGTTTTGGAGATACCTTTTTCTGTAAGAACACACTGCACTCCTTTTTCAAAGTAATAGTCTCATACTCACTAAGCTATTTCTTCTTGGACAGAATATGCTTCATAAACTTCATTTAGTTTGGCATCTATTCTAAAGCCTCCACCAAAAGGATGTTGATCTGAAGTTACTTTAAAACATCTAAGAACTTCTTAAATTGTACCTCTTGTTTCTGCTTATTGTGTTGAAGATTTTGAGGATATGCAACTCTAGGTTGATATGGACAACTTTTCTAAAGAATTAAATCTGAAAAAGGTGTTAGCTTCTTAGAATTTACAAGTTCAGGGTTTACCTCATCATATTTTTTAGCATCTTATTTTTTTAGTATAAGAACTTCAACTTTTGGCTGACTTTCCTCTTTCTCAGTACGCTCATCTTCAATCACAATCTCCTTCAGTTTCAAAATCTTACCACTTCGAAATGCAACCAATTTTCAATGCTTCTTACCCAAACTCCTTAGATTTTCTGTATCACTCAGTAAAGCTCTTTGTGGTCTACTACGAAGCTTTTCCCTCAGGATATGCTAACGAATGATCCACAAGTTGAAGTGTCATAGTAATGGGTCCTACTTCACCTATTCCCAATAGTTTGAAAATAGATTTGGGCATCAAGTTGATGCTTTCTCTAATGTCGTACAAAGCTTCACCGCAGTAATATTCCCTGATGTTACATGGTATCGAAAAGCTTTCAGGGTCCTTTAGTTTCGAAGGTAGCTTATTCTGTAAGAACACACTGCTCTCCTTTGTCAAAGCAATAGTCTCATACTCACTAAGCTATTTCTTCTTGGAAAAAATATCCTTCATAAACTACATGTAGTTAGGCATCTATTCTAAAGCCTCCACCAAAAGGATGTTGATCTGGAGTTATTTTAGAACATACAAGAACTTCTTAAATTATACCTCTTGTTTCTACTTATTCTATTGAAGATTTTTAGGATATGGAACTTTAGGTTGATATGGACAAATTCTCCAAAAAAGTAATTCTGAAAAAGGTGTTAGCTTCTAAGAATTTACTAGTTTAGGGTTTACCTCATCATATTTTTCAGCATCTTATATTTTTAGTATAAGAACTTCAACTTTTGGTTGCCTTTCCTCCTTCTCAGTAGGCTAATCTTCAATCACATCCACCTTGGGTTTCAAAATCTTACCACTTCGTAATGCAAACAATTTGTGATGCTTCTTACCCAAACTCATTGGATTTTCTGTATCACTCAGCAAAGTTCTTTGTGGTCTACTACAAAGCTTTTCCCTCAGGATATGCTAACAAATGATCCGCAAGTTGAAGTGTCACAGTAGTGAGTCTTTCTTAACCCATTCCCAATAGTTTGAAAATAGATTTGGGCATCAAGTTGATGTTTGCTCAAATGTCATACAAAGCTTCACCGCAATAAGATTCTCTGATGTTACATGATATCGGGGAGCTTCCAAGGTCCTTTAGTTTCTGAGGTAGCTTCATGTAGTTGGGCATCTATTCTAAAGCCTCCACCAATGGGATGTTGATGTGAAGTTGCTTTAGAACATCCAAGAAATTTTTGAATTGTACCTCTTGTTTCTGCTTATTCTGTTGAATATTTTTTGGATATGGAACTTTAGGTTGATATGGACAACTTTTTTAAACAAGTAAATCTGAAAAACGTGTTAGCTTCTTAGAATTTACTAGTTTAGGGTTTACCTTATCATGCTTTTCAGCATCTTATTTTTTCAGTATAAGAACTTCAACTTTTGGTTGACTTTCGTCCTTCTCAGTAGGCTAATCTTCAATCACAACCTCCTTGGGTTTCAAAATCTTACCACTTCATAATGCAACCAATTTGCAATGCTTTTTACCCAAACTCCTTGGATTTTCTATATCGCTCATCAAAGCTCTTTATGGTCTACTACGAAGCTTTTCCCCAGGATATGCTAACGAATGATCCGCAAGTTGAAGTGTCATAGTATTAGGTCTTACTTCACCTATTCCCAATAGTTTGAAAATAGATTTGGGCATCAAGTTTATGCTTGCTCCAATGTCGTACAAAGCTTCACCGTAATAATATTCTCTGATGTTACATGGTATCATAAAGCTTCCAGGGTCCTTTAGTTTGGGAGATACCTTGTTCTGTAAGAACACACTTCACTCCTTTTTCAAAGAAATAGTCTCATACTCATTAAACTATTTGTTCTTGGACAAAATATCCGTCATAAACTTAATGTAGTTGGGCATCTATTTTAAAGCCTCCACCAAAAGAATGTTGATCTGAAGTTACTTTAGTACATCCAAGAACTTCTTAAATTGTACCTCTAGTTTCTGCTTATTCTGTTGATGATTTTGAGGATATGGAACTCTATGTTGATATGGACAGCTTTTCTAAGGAAGTAAATTTGAAAAAATTGTTAGCTTATTAGAATTTACTTGTTTAGGGTTTACCTTATCATATTTTTCAACTTCTTATTTTTTTAGTATAAGAACTTCAACTTTTGGTTGCCTTTCCTCATTCTCAGTAGGCTAATCTTCAATCACAACCTCCTTGGGTTTCAAAATCATATCACTTCGAAAAGCAACCAATTTGTATTACTTCTTATCCAAACTCCTTGGATTTTTTGTATCGTTTTGCAAAGCTCTTTGTGGTCTACTACGAAACTTTTCCCTCAGGATATGCTAACGAATGATCCGCAAGTTGAAGTGTCACAGTAGTGGGACTAACTTCACCTATTCTCAATAGTTTGAAAATAGATTTGGGCATCAAGTTGATGTTTGCTCAAATGTCCTACAAAGCTTCACCGCAGTAAGATTCTCTGATGTTACATGGTATCGGAAAGCTTCCAAGGTCCTTTAGTTTCGGAGGTAACTTGTTCTGTAAGAACACACTGCACTCTTTTGTCAAAGCAATAGTCTCATACTCATTTAGCCATTTCTTCTTGGACAAAATATCCTTCATAAACTTCATGTAGTTGGGCATCTATTCTAAAACCTCCACCAATGAGATGTTCATGTGAAGTTGCATTAGAACATCAAAGAACTTTTCGAATTGTACCACTTGTTTCTGCTTATTCTGTTGAAAATTTTCTGGATATGGAACTCTAGGTTGATATGGACAACTTTTTTAAAGAAGTAAATCTGAAAAAGGTGTTAGCTTCTTAGAATTTACTAGTTTAGGGTTTACCTCATCATATTTTTCAGCATCTTATTTTTTTAGTATATGAACTTCAACTTTTGGTTGACTTTCGTCCTTCTCAGTAGGCTAATCTTCAATCACAACCTCATTGGGTTTCAAAATCTTATCACTTCATAATGCTACCAATTCGCAATGCTTTTTACCCAAACTCCTTGGATTTTCTATATCGCTCATCAAATCTCTTTGTGGTCTACTTCGAAGCTTTTCCCTCAGGATATGCTAACGAATGATCCTCAAGTTGAAGTGTCATAGTAGTGGGTCTTACTTCACCTATTCCCAATAGTTTGGAAATAGATTTGGGCATCAAGTTGATGCTTGCTCCAATGTCATACAAAGCTTCACTGTAGTAATATTTTCTGATGTTACATGGTTTCGTAAAGCTTCCAGGGTCCTTTAGTTTCGGATATACCTTGTTCTTTAAGAACACACTGCACTTCTTATTCAAAGAAATAGTCTCATACTCAGTAAGCCGTTTCTTCTTGGACAAAATATCCTTCATAAAGTTCATGTAGTTGGGCATCTTTTCTAAAGCCTCCACCAAAAGGATGTTGATCTGAAGTTACTTTAGAACATCCAAGAACTTCTTAAATTGTACCACTTTTTCTGCATATTCTATTGAAGATTTTGAGGATATGGAACTCTAGGTTGATATGGACAACTTTTCTAAAGAAGTAAATCTGAAAAAGGTGCTAGCTTCTTAGAATATACTAGTTTAGGGTTTACCTCATCATATTTTTTAGCATCTTATGTTTTTAGCATAAGAACTTCAACTTTTGGCTGACTTTCCTCCTTGTCAGTACACTCATTTTTAATCACGACCTCCTTGGGTTTCAAAATCTTACCACTACGTAATACAACCAATTTGCAATGCTTCTTACCCAAACTCCTTGGATTTTCTGTATCGCTCATCAAAGCTCTTTGTGGTCTACTATGATGCTTTTCCCTCAGGATATGCTAATGAATGATCCGCAAGTTGAAGTGTCATAGTAGTGGGTCTTACTTTACCTATTGCCAATTGTTTGAAAATAGATTTGGGCATCAAGTTGATGCTTGCTCCAATGTCATACAAAGCTTCACTGTAGTAATATTTTCTGATGTTACATGGTATCGTAAAGCTTCCAAGGTCCTTTAGTTTTGGAGGTAGCTTGTTTTGTAATAACACGCTGCACTCCTTTGTCAAAGCAATAGTCTCATACTCACTAAGACATTTCTTCTTGGACAAAATATCCTTCAGTACTTCACATAGTTGGGCATTTATTCTGAAGCCTCCACCAATGGGATGTTGATGTGAAATTTCTTTAAAACATCCAAGAACTTCTTAAATTGTACCTCTTGTTTTTGCTTATTCTGTTGAAGATTTTGAGGATTTGGAACTCTAGGTTGATATGGACAACTTTTCTAAAGAAGTAAATATGAAAAAGGTGTTACCTTTTTAAAATTTACTAGTTTAAGGTTTACCTCAGCATATTTTTCAGCATCTTTTCTTTTTCAGTTTAAGAACTTCAACTTTTGGTGGACTTTCCTCCTTCTCAGTAGGCTCATCTTTAATCACAACCTCCTTAGGTTTCAAAATCTTACCACTTTGTAATGCAACTAATTCGCAATGCTTCTTACCCAAACTCCTTGGATTTTTTGTATCACTCAGCAAAGCTCTTTGTGGTATACTACAAAGCTCCGTAGCTAACTGACCCATCTAGTTCTCCAGATTTTTCAGTGTTGCTACTTGACTTTGAATCAAGGCATCATTTTTCGCCATGTATGCCTTCAACAAGTCCTACAAACTGTTTGATGACTCAACTTGAGGTGGTTTTGGTGCTTGTTGGTTAAACCCTTGAGACTGGTTGGGTCTATGCTGCTTATGAGTGTTCGGCCCATTTCCTTGGTTACTCTAGGAAAAGTTCGGATGATTCTACAATTATGGATTGTAGAAATTGGACTGTGGCCCTTGTCCACTTCTATTTTTTATTTTGATTCCTTACGTGATACACTAACTTGGGGTTTTAAGGGCAATTCTCGAAAGAATGACTATCCCCACAGTATACGTAAGAAACATCATCATATTGACTTGGTGATTGAGCTACAAAATTATTCAAACAATTAATGGTAAATTGTTTTAACATTGAGGAAATAAAAGATACCTGAGTAGAGAGTGAACTCAACTCGTCCACTTCATGCACTCCAGCTACTCATCTTTTTGAAACTGCTCGATTTGTCGACAATTGGTAATTGTTGCTAGCCATCCTTTTAGTGATCTTGTAAGCCTCGTTATAAGACTTAGAAAAAATCGCACCATTTGCAGAAGCATCTACCATTAATATTGTATATGTGTTGAGATCATTATAAAATGTCTCAAATTGGATACAATGAGGAATCCCATGATGAGGACACTTATGAAGCAATTCCTTGAATCTTTCCCATGCCTCATATAAGGACATGCCATCCAATTATTGGAAAGTAATTATCTCTTGTTGCAACTTTGCGTTCTTGCTCGGTAGAAAATACTTTACCAAAAACCTTTTTGCTAATTCTTACCATGTAGATATTGAACTTGGTGGCAATGAATTCAGTCATGCTCGTGCTCAATCTCACAACGAGTACGAAAATAGCTTCAACCTTAATGCATCTTCAATCACACCAGCTAACTTAAACGAATCACTCACCTCTATGAATAATTGAAGGTGTAGATGTGGATCTTCCGTGGGCATACCACTTAATTGACCCATCATTTGGAGGATTTGAAACATCACTAGTTTCAATTCGAATTAAAGTTTCTCGATATCTGGCCTCCTGATTCTCGAATTTAATTCATTGAAGAGTGGCACAGCGTATTGTCTTATGGCATGATCCATATAATCTGCAATAAGGATTGGGTTGTGCACATCAGGGTGTACAGGTAATAGATCGATGATTCGATCTATGCTCATAAACACCTGATAAATAAATAACTAATAACAAATAAAGAATAAATTAGTAATTTTAGAAATTAAATAAAAACCAAACTGCAAAAATAATTTCATAAAGAATGATTAAGGCAATAATCCCTGGCAACGGTGCCAAAGACTTGTAACATGGTTTGTACAAGTGTACATAGTCGTTCAAGTAATAAGTAAGTAAAAATGAGTTAGCGTCTCCACAGGGACTGTGTATGTTAATCGATTATTTGTAAAATTATAAATTCACAATTTGATATAAAAACACAATAATTTGAATGGTGATGTTTAGACTAAGTGAAATTAACTAGATGCAAATATTGATCCCTAATTCAATTTTTAATCTAAATGAAAATTATCTAGATGTATGAATGAATGGCTTTAGCAACAAAAAACAATCAACATTGAATGGGATAGGATAATTATATTAATCAACTCAATCCATTTTCATCATGCTTAACAATGTTCAAAAAACATTTCATGGCAACTCGATATTTTATGAGTTTGGAAACCAAATTAAGTTCTTTGGATCTTTTACTTAGTGAAATATGCATTTTACTGATCATATTAGACTAAGGGTTTCTTAGCATTTATACGAGGTCACTTACGTTTGCTACAGTTTTATCACATAAACCTAAAAACTATACAAGATAATAGATCTAACTAAAGATATTATAAACCTCAACTTAGTCGGGTTTAATGATATAAATTTAGGATTGCACTTTTCAATTATGTGCCTACTAGCCGTCATCTGGTTAGGATCGCTCAGCTAATTTGAATGCACCCAATCACGTATGAATGAAATGCATCATGATATTAATTGAAAATATGATTGACTAAGGCCCAAAAATATTAAACATGAATAAAATAAATCTTATTGAATTAACATAATCATCCTAGAAAATAGGATTTAAAATACCATAGTTGATGTCAAAAACAATAAACTCAAAGCAAACATAATTAAAATAAATAACAAGAGGAAAGAGTAAACTCTATTCAGTTTAGCAGCCTTTCGAATCTATTTTGACTGATGTGCTCCTCTGTTCTAATCGATGCTTCTTTGCTAAGGGTTTCAAGGTGACCAACCAAAGAATGATTTTGAAAAAGCTTATGTTGGCTAAAGGATGGAAAGGGAGATGGTGGTTATGTAAGGGAAAGGAAAAGGGAAATGAGAGAGAATAATGAATGAGAGATGAGTGTTGAGGGATGATTTGAGAAGTGGGATTTGTATGGTACTTATAGGTGAAGGTAAGGGGTAGAGTTTGGTAAAAATAGAATTTAAATTCCTTCCTTTTCTCTCACATATGGCTGGCCACAATTCATTTAAAAGGGGATGACTTAGTCTCCTCATTTTGAATTCAAACCAAGGCTATTAATAGCCATAGGGTGAACTGTTTCAATAGCAAAGTTGTTGGGCTGATTTCTTATTATTTTCCAATTGTAAGGACCTTCAATTAAATACCCCAAAGTTTCTTTTGGGCAGCCATCTACTTGTGCCAAAATTGGGCTTTAATTCCTCCTTGTTGGATGGTTTCCTAGTCCAATAATTAATCAGACGTGTCCATCTTTTGGTCCATCTTTTAATACATCTTTTACTGGGTCAAATTATCAACCTCATGACCCAGTTTGCATGGTCTTGTCATCCACATGAATTGATTTGTGCATGTCCATGCTTCATTAATATTAATCATATCTTCAATGGTCCTCCTACATCATGAAAAATCACATATTAATAAAATTAACATGAAATAATATAAAATATGTACAAAAATTATGAAATTAAACATAATTTCACATGCTTTATAAATTCATGTCCAATATTAATAATTAAGTAAAATTCACTTATTTTAATAACAATTATTTAAGATTAACATATTCATTAAATAAAAAGGTGGTAAAAATATATAGAAAAATCCTATATAATTTCAAGTTTACACTTAGCTACACAATCATGTCCTCTTGGATAATCCTTGCTAAGATTCCTGGAGGGTGAACCAACTCAGTGACATCAAAAGGCCCTTGAAAAGCCCAGCTTACTAAAAAATTAGCACACAAATTACCTTCACGATAAATATGAACAAGACTACAATTCCAAATATGGCGAAGCAGCGCTTTACAATTTCGGACCACTAAGGAGAGAGGATCATGTTGTTGCAAAGGGCTTAAAATCTTATTAATAGCCACAAGTGAGTCTGAGTCAATAACTAGATTCCTTATGCCATGTTCCATAGCCAGACTAAGACCATTATAAATAGCATATAGCTCAGCTTTGGTGATGTGCCCATATCCTAATTTCCCAGTACAGCCAAATAGCCAATAACCATCATTAACCTGACATAAACCACCCATGGCTAGATCTCCAGGATTCGAAGTAGCAACAACATCCACATTCATTTTGACAAAGCCAGGAGGTGGCCAAGACCAAGCAATAAGAGAATTAACTCGGCGACTAGGCAGTTGCAGATTGACCTTATGACTATTAAAATTACCAATAGTTGTAGCTATTAGGTGGGAAGCATTACCTAGCCTTTGAAAATCTTCAACAAACACTACCTTGTTTCTCCACCACCATATTAGCCAACAAGCAAAAGCCAAGTATTGAGACCAAACAACTGAATTTTCCACTAGGAAGGAGTTATTAGAACAATTCACACATAGCCGTTCATTCAAATTGCATGAGTTGAAACGTATTAACCTTTCACCACGAAAATGATGTGACCATAATGCTTGATATGAATGGAAATTTCAAAGCACATGTAACATAGTTTCCTCATGACACCGCATCTAGGACAAGTTGCATCGCTGGTAATATGTCGACGAACACATGCTACCTTTGTTCGCAAATGATCATGGGTGACCAGCCACAAGAGAAAACAAATACGAGGAGGAACATCCAACTTCCAAATCTTCATCCAAAAACCATTGGTAGAGGCATTAGACGTCAACAATTTATAGGCAGAGGAGAAAAAAATTACCATCGGAAGAGGCATTCCAAAATTTGCGATCGCTCTTTCCCACCAAAACATGCACCAAAGATAATTGCTCCCGAACTTCAACAGGCAAGGCATCTACTAGCTATTTATAAGTAGGGGTGTGCATAATTCGGGTAAAACCGAAAAAATTCGTTTAACCGACCGAATTCGGTTAATCGGTTGATTAACCAAATTTTTTGATCGGGGTCGATTAATTTTTATGATTCTTGATTAACGGTTAATTTGGTTTGAAATCGGTCGGTTAACCGAAAATTTTCAGTTAACCGAAAAAATTAATAAATAAAATTATCCAACCCAGCCCAAACTCAATTACCCAACCCAATTACCCAACCCAATAAAACTAAAACTAAAGTTTACCCAATTACCCAATCCAATAAAACTAAAACTAAAAGACAACCCAATTTACTAAAGTCTAAAACCCAATTTACTTTAATAATTTATAAATTCTTTAAATTTTAAAATAAAAATAAAAAAATTCGTAATTCGGTATGTTTGATATTTGGTTAATTCGGTTAATTCGGTTAATTCGGTAATTCGGTAATTTTAACCAAAAATAAAAATACATAATTTTCATTAATTGTTAACCGACCTTATTAACCAAAAAATTTCGGTTCGGTTATTTTTTTTTTAAAAAATCGGTTCGGTTAACGGTTAAAATTTTTGGAAGGTCGGTTAATTCGGTTATAGTAATTTCGGGTCGGTTAACCGAATGAACACCCCTATTTATAAGAACTAGGATCCACGATCATGTCCTTAACATTTAAGTGATGGAATTCAGAGGAGACATCAACTGCAAAATTCTCCATAATAGAACCATTGCCCAACCACTTGTCATACCAAAAGGAAGTAGCGGTACCATCACCTATCAAATGTGCACAACGCTTACGAACAAGAGTTTTCGAAGACTGAATATTCCTCTAGGTATGGGATTGGTTTAAGTTTAGAATTAATGAAATTTTTACCCTTCATGTATTTAGATCGCAACACTCGAGCCCAAATAGCTGAGTCCCTATTCTCCAATTTCCATCCCAATTTAGCAAGAAGAGCTATGTTCATGGAAACTGAATGACGGATATCGAGACCACCTTTGCATTTCTCTTGACACATAGTTCCCCACTTAACCAAAGGGACCTTTTTCTTCTATGGAGAAGAACCCCAAAGGAAATTACAACTTAGACAATCCAATTCTTTAGTTATCGAAGCAGGTAATTATGAAGTCTGCATAGTATAGAGAGCTATAGAGCTAGTAACAGACTGCACCAAAACTGCCCTCCTACCAAAGAAAGTTGATTAGCCTTCCAAGATGCCAAGCACTTCCTCACCTTATCTGAAAGATAAGCATAGGTATGTTTGGTGACACGACCATAGTGCAATGGAACACCAAGATAACGCCTAAGATCAGTGCAATAAGACATCTGAGAGCAGCTAGCAATACCCTTAACCACCTCAACAGGAACATTAGAAGAGGTAAAAAAGAGAGATTTAGAATAATTAACCTTTTTTCCTGAAAAAGAACAAAACCGATTAAGACATTCCATCATAAAATTGCACTGTTCGGCTAAAGCTTCACCCATTAGGATCAAATCATTTGAGAAGAAAATATGTGAGACAGAGGGTTCACCCTACATAGATAAATTGGTTTCCAACCCCCATTATCAACTGCTTGATCAATAATATCAGGCAATTTCTACTAACAAAGAACAAATAAATATGGATACAACAGATCACCTTGCTTTAAACCCCTGAGAAGGTTTAAAATACTTCGTCTTTTCTCCATTCCATATAACATTCATCTTCGTTGAAGTGACACAGAACATAATCAACAAGATCAAAGAATAAGGTAACCCTAAATCCATTAGAAACCAGCACAGAAAGTCCCAATTGATCCTGTCATAATCCTTTTCCAAGACAATCTTCAAAATCATACCTCCCCTTTGGCCTTTCTTTTTCATTAGAGAGTAAACAGTTTTTTAGACCACGAAAATGTTATCAGTGGTCCCTCTACTCGAAATAAAACTACTTTGGGTAGGAGAAATTAGATCCTTCAACATAGGAAAAAATCTATTCACCAAAATCTTCAAAATTAGCTTGACAGTTGCATTGCACAGTAAAATAGGACGGAATTGAGAAACTTTCTTCAGATTCTCAACCTTAGGCAGCAACACCACCAACACTCTGCTCAAAGATTCATTAAAAGAACCTGTTATGAAAGCATTCTTGACAAAGGTACACAAAGAATGTTACACCACACCCCAATTAGCTTGGTAAAATCCCACTTGAAACCTATCAGGACTAGGGGATTTCCAAAGAGCCATAGACTTAAGAGCTGCATGGATTTCATGATCGTAAGGAATATGTAAAAGCTGAGCAAGTTGTCGATCACCTAAAGGAACAGTAGTCCTTGGGCAAAACCAAGACAAGTTCAAATTGATAGGTTCCTCCTGATAGACAGATTGAAAATGGGAGGTGAGCATCTTTTGTAACACTTGTGGATTTGAAATCCACTCTCTATCATCTGATTTTAAAGAAAGAATTTTATTTCTATTCCTCCTCACCAATGCAGTAGTGTGAAAAAATTTTGTATTCCTATCACCAAATTGCACCCACTAAGATCTTGATTTCTGGTACCAAAGAGATTCCTCCTCAGCTAAAACAATGTTGTATTCAGTTATAAGATATTTTTCAAGCCCAAAAAAGAAACGGGTTAGGCCGAATTTCCAAAGCCTTTTGAACACCATCTAAACAAGCAGGCAAATTTCTTTTTCTTTTGAAAATATTACCAAAAAAAAATTTGTTCCATTCACCTAGAGAAACCTGAAGAGAAAGTAACAGATCAGGTAATTCAACATCGTCCCGCCAAAAAGCTTGAAGCATAGCAAAGAAATCTGCGTGAGTCTACCAGGCCATAACAAATCGAAACAAACGTACTACTCTATTAATAACATTAGAACCATAAAGAGATAAAATAATAGGGCAGTGGTCACTATGTGAATGAGGGATATTTCTAACCACGACAACCTCAAAAGTTTACCGCCACATCACATTGCAAAAATCCCTATCCAATTTCTTACGAATCATATCATGAACATACTAACCATTACTCCATGTGAAATTGCATCCATTAACATCAAGCTGCATAAGTTTCCTGGTAACCATTACATCCCGAAAATTATCCATTCTCCTAAAAGACTCAGGTGCTCCACCTGATTTCTCATCTGAAGATAAAATCTGGTTAAAACCACCTATAAGGAGCCAAGATAGAGAGTTAAAATCTGAAAAATCCTAAAGATAATTCCAAAAAAACTCATGAATCGAAGGTGTTGGACTTGCATAAACTGTTGTAAGAGCCCGCTGTAATTTCTTTCCATCATAAATAATAAGGGAAATAAATTGTCTACTTCGGCAAACAACTTCCACACTACCAATAGATGACTTCCATAGAACCCATATACCCCCTGAAAACCTCAATGCATCCCTGACTTCTTGCACATTTCAAAACACAGAAGTATCAATTGTAAAACCCGATTATCGATACCTCTACTCTAGACCTCAAAAATGCAGTATACATATGCAATTAATCCATTTAAATTTAGTTCAAAAAAATCATGCATAAATTACTTTGAAAAATAATAATTCAACAGCGTAATTAACAGGTCAATATCGCAAAATCGTGTTCGAGCAAGTAACGTCAATCCATTCTCAAGTTCATGAACCCAAGCATAACAATAACATGTAATCCTTATAAACTAAACCAAAAACCAGCATAATGTCTAGAAATCGATAGGGCTATACTGAGTCTACCACATTTCCTTTTTCCCAAAACGTAAATAAATATAGAACACCTATGAAATAATGCAAAAGTCTTGCTTGGATCACCTCACAGAAACCCCACAGCTCACAACGGCACACAACTAACCTGTAATGGTTAAAGAAGGGAGTGAGTGAGCTTAACAAGCTCAATGAATGCCTAGAACAACTACCATACAAACAATTCATCAAGCATTAACGAAAAACCATATAGCATAACCTTAACAGTTCCAACTTTAGTGTCATAATATACTTATTCGTGCATTATTGTTAGTTCTTTTACATAGTAAAAATATTCACTTTTAAGCGTATAACCTATAATGCATATAATTGCCTAACATTCAAGCATATGTCACAATATTCAAAAATAGGTTTATAGAATAATTATATAATGGTCACACGCTATATAAACACATATCACAATACACACATATTCCTAATTTAAGATAATTTAGCACTTGAGCTATGAAACATAAAAGTGAGCTCTATCATCACTCATTAGATACACGGATCTCCAACACACCAAACATAGACTCATAGAGTCAAACATGTCCCAAAAGTGAAGCAATAAGCTAACACTCTCATTATTTTCCCTCACATGTCCCATTGAATGGAGCTTAGCTCATATTCCATTATCCATCCAACATGTCCTAGGGCCTTAAAGCCCAAAATCATGGTACGTATAGGTGAGTACTCATAATCCTATGGCATGCCAACTATATCCAACAGTTTCAAGATCACAATGCCAAAATATTGGAAGTTAACACATATCACTTACCGATTATCCATGCACAATCATTGCATATTTTCATCTTTAACAAAACAATGTTACTAACATTTAAAATATCCATAATATGTAAATATTCGCACTTTCACAACAATTATCATAACCACATATCACATGTTATAGCATCTCATCTCAATTCACATATTCACAAACACATAAGCACCTTATTCACAAGATAACATAGGTATGAGAAAGCTTACACTCGGAATTTAGAGTAGGGGTTTAGGCTAGCACTAAATTCCGAATAACACAGTAAATCATGTCCATAAGCAATTATTCCAAACACTCACCAATTACACTTTCGTAGAAAAGTCGAAAGCTCAAACTAGTTTTTCCTTACCTTTACCTCTACTCGTCGAAGGTTCTATCAAGTCTGAAACTTCAATACAACAAATTCACACAACAATACATCCAAAAATCAGCCAATGACTCATTACAAGCATACAAAGCATAAGCCTAAACTAAGTTCTCATGTGACTGAAACCTTTAACATGGCAAACTTTAAATTCAAATATCTCAATCTATACTTAATATTTTTGCCTAAAACCATATCCATTCATCTTGTAATTCACCTACGACTAATTCATAACCTTTAAACTATAATAAAATACTAACACCGTGTTTGGTTCAGTGTAATAGCTAATCCATTACGCCCTGATTACGCGCCTATTACATTACCGATCTATTCCGGCGTTTGGTTCGCTGTAATAGGTATTACGCGCCTATTACAATACCGACCTAAGCCCCAAATTCTCTACTTTTCTATTCCCTTCCCAAATCCCAGATTACCTATTACGTCCGACTTCCCTTCCCAAGTCTCTGTTTTACCCTCCCTCCCTACCCGAAATCGACCTCCACCCTCTCCTTTTTCTGTCCCCATCATTTCTCCTCCCATTTCCCACTGCTTCATTTTTTCTCTCGGAGCACGTTTGGTTTTTGAATCTTGAGGTGTGAATCAACGTTTGGTTAAAATGTTTATGATTTTCTTGTTTAAAGTTTTCTAGATCTTTTTCTATATCTATAGTTTCTGCTAGTTCTATTTCTTTGTTTTTCTTTTTGGTGCTAAATACTCGCTCGAATTATTTTCCGATTTGGAATTAGGGTGTTTTTTGATTATAATCTTACTATTCTGAAATCTTACTAATTCTATATCGGTTACCCACAATTTGTTCGTAACGAAAAACATGGTTGGTATTTTTTCCAGATTTTCTGTTGGCAATTCTGCCCATCGACGCTCCAAGAGTGCCTTTGTAAGTTTCTTTTTTAAATTTTTTTCCTGTTTCTCTTTTTTAGAAGTTTATTTGGGTGGATTCAGTAACATTCAAATCTGAATATTTGGGTTTTTATTTCCCTTTTGGATTAGTTCATTGATGTTTCATCGTTAATTGGGTTTTCAAATTTCAAATTTTGTCTAGTTTCTTTCTCCTTATTGCTTTGATTTGGTCGAAATATCCCTTTTGTTTATGTGTTGGGATTGGTTGATTTACTTTTGAGATATCATGTCATTATGGTAGAAAGAATTGTCTATAAAAATTATATATTGTTTTGTTTATGGTAATAAAAATCAATTTTTCATTCCTTGCTCCAATTTGAACAACTTTTCAGCAACTTTAGTTCCAATATCCAGTGAATTAAAAGTTTTACAGGAACTGAGGAATGAACTCCAGATTCCAGCATCTGGTTCATCAGGCATTTCATTTACATGTCGACCTCACCTTATGTTTATTTATTTTTATTTGTTTTAGGGTAGCATAGATAGTCAATCTTGGTTTCAGTTGAATATTTTAACTTCAAAAAACAGATTTAATGTTAGAATTATTAAATGATTAAATTCAACAAACGAGTATCCTCTTTATTGATTTTTGCTGTCTCTCAACACTTAATCGATTTCCCTTTTCTCATTTCAGGTTCTTTCTTCCAACACTTCTTCATCGCGGACGTCCCCGATTTGCTCATTACAGGTTAGTTTTCCATTGGTATTCATGGTTTTGTTTGTATGTTTTCCCCGATTGCATGTTTGTATTGCTGTAGCAGCTTTTGTTGTTTCCTTTGTATGGTTTTGTTTGTATGTTTGTATTGCTCATTACAGCCTTTGTATTGCTCATTACTTGTTTCTCGATGGCACAGTATTTGATATTTAGCTTTGTAACCTTGTAGTCATTAAGGAGGAGTAAAATAACATTTGAATGTTCATTGTCACGTGAAAATTCATTTCTTATGTATTTATATGTACCGTTTCTGTTTGAGGCTTTCCCTGCACCGGGTAGATAAATGAGTCACTTTTAAATGCTTTATGCTACTGTTCATGATTTCTATGCTATACAACTAAATGATGTTTATTTTTACTGATATTCTTTAGTGTGTGAATTTTGAATACATTAATTGAGCCCATCTTCTGATACCTTATTAGTATTTATTTTCATGCATAATTTGATGTTTGTTAACTTGGTCACAGTAGTCTTTGTGTTATTTTAGAGAAATTACTTTTTAAGTTGATCTTTTATCGCCAGAAAAGTTCCCCGCTTCTATTTTGATGCTAATTCATTTCTATTTTAAACTAATCAAGAAAGAGTCATGTTGTAGTTTTGGAAGTCCCACAAGATGGAGTTAAGGAAAATTCCATTAATGCTCCTTACCTATTTAGTATCTTGAGGATTCTGCTATGGTACTAGATAGTTGATAGGCTGCGGATGTTCTCCAATTTACGTCTATGCAATTAGATGTTACCAATAATTTAGCTTTGGTAAGCAAGTTAATATTACCAATAACGTTTTCTGCTTCCAATAGGCCTTATTTACTAGTTTATAGATATTTTCTGATTTATCATATATAATAAATTTGTAAAGGTTTCCCTCTCCCTTTGTTTATTTGTTATTGTAACCTAAAAGATATTTAATAGGAGCATTTAATTTAGATTATATTATCGTGTAAATTATATTTTCTTATTTCGTTTATTGTATAAAATATAAGATTTTATTGCTTAATTAATGAAATTTAATATTACTTACAAACACTTCGTACTAAATTATCTTGTTATATAAGAATTGTTTTTTTAAACATTTATGGGTAATAAAATTGAAACAATTTTAAATATCATTAATATGCAAATTATTTCTTTGATCATAGGTAACTTTTAGATTTTATAATAAAATTGTAAATGCTCTCTCTCTATATCAAAAAATATATATTCCTCTCCTAATATTCTCAACTTTCTACAATCCCTATTCCTCCATTTGAAGCAGCACTTGTGGTTTTCGGTCTTTCGAAAAAATTGTCACATAAATCTTTTTTAATTTTTATCCATTAATAAGTACTGCGATGAGTACAAACGACATGACCCACTTCAACTTGCGTATTCCGACTTTTACATCATTGATATACATTAATGTCCCAAATAATAAAAATCAGTAAAAAAAACCAATGAAAATCATATATTTAATTAAATTGTATCTATATAGATTTTAGCATCTATAAAGTAAAAATGTCTTTTAAGTCTAAATTTTTAATTTTAAGAATTTTAAGAATCCACGTGAATGGATTTTCTATTAATGATTTTATTAATTTGCATCAAGTTTAAAAATATAAAAAATTAAATTACTCGGTTGTGGAAAATATATTACATGCCTAAATAATTTGGGTTGCCCCTTGGACAACTTGACGCATCATTTCAACATCAGTGGGATAAAACACCCACTTCCTTTATCATTTCACATAAAAATAAAAGATATTTGTCGATGTATGCTTGCTGTAAGTAGAACAAATATGATATGAATTATTATAAGGTATAATATCTTTTCTTTCATTATTGTTTGGGTGATTGATAAAGAAATGAAATTAAAGTTGCAACGATATCATTTAATAGATACTTTTTTGCTTCGTGTGTTCTAAATTTGTGCTGTTTATTTTTATTTGATAATGTGTAATTGCAACTTCAATTCTTTGATAGTGTGTTATAATTTTAATATGTTGTAGTAATGGCTCGTCTGCCTTTAATTGCACAAAGTGTGAGGCGTAAAAGAATTGGTATTGCTGTGACAATATGGTTGGAAATCTGTAGAATTGTGATTTGGTTCTTATTTAGAATGGATGCCATCCTTAGCCTACATAGACCAAGGATTAGGTCCTATACCTTAGATTTTTATGCAAAACGGGATTATGTGAAAAGGCTTGTATATGCTAGTGACGAGACCTCTATTGAACAAGTTAGGATAAATAGAACTGCCTTTTTTAAACTATGTGAGATGTTAGAATTGATAGGGGGATTGAAGTCGTCAAGGTTCATGCTTGTTGATGAGCAAGTAGCAATGTTTTTACATATCATCTCCCATCACCTGAAAAATGAGTTATCAAGTTAGAAGGTCCGGGGAAACTATTAGCAGAGCATTTCATAGTGTTTTAAATGCTATCATACGCTTACAAGATGTGTTATTTAAAAAGCCGGAGCCAATTACAGCCGATTCTTCTGACACAAGGTGGAAATGGTTTAAGGTATTGGACTAAGTTTTATATATAGCTTGTACAACATTTAGTTGATTTAGATTTAAAATAGTATTCTAACTCAAGGTTTTATATCATGTGATATAAAATTGCTTAGGTGCTCTTGATGGAACCCACATCAAGATTAGGGTTCCAACAGTTGATAAACCTAGATATCGAACGTGAAAAGGTGACATAGCAACAAATATGCTAGGTGTTTGTACACCTGAGATGCAATTTGTTTATGTTCTTCCTGGTTGGGAAGGTTCAGTTGCCGATGGACGGGTTCTTCGAGATGCCATTAGTAGAAGACATGGACTAAAAGTTCCTCATGGTAAAGTGGATAGTTAGAGGACTTTGATATTGTTCATTAAGATCAAACTTTTTGTGCTGAATTAATCATTTTAAAAAAAATTATTTTATAGGTTGTTATTATCTAGTTGATGCTGGATACACAAATTGTGAGGGATTTCTTTCACCTTTTAGAGGACAACGATATCACTTTAACGAGTGGCGTCAGGGTTATCAGCCAAGTTCTCCGCTAGAGTTTTTTAATATGAAACATGCCTCAGCACGTAATGTTATTGAAAGATGCTTTGGGTTATTAAAACTTAGATGGGGAATACTTAGGAGTCCATCATTCTATCCTGTAAGGGTGCACAATAGAATTATTATTGCATGTTGTTTGCTCCATAATTTTATTCAAACCCATATGAGTATTGATCCCATTGAAGCGGAGGTGGGAGAAGGATTAGCTAGTAATGTGGTGGATGACGATGAACCGAATATCACAAATATTCATCCATCGGATGCTTGGGCTACTTGGAGGATGGAACTAGCCAACCAAATGTTCGATGAATGGCAAGCATCTAGAAATTAGTTAGGTTTAGGGACAAATTGAGTTTGACTTAATTTGTTGGTGTTATTTTATGTATCTAGTTTATGAAACTTTGGTGGTGTTTGAATAAAATTCTGTATTGTACTAAACTTGTTGAATTATAATTTAATTTATTTTCATTCAGCATGTGTTATAATTTTAAATTTATTATTGAGTTTTTGATTCATGATATTGAACTAACGATATAATTTTATAAATTGTTCACCTTTTGATTCATGATATTAAAAAAAGTAAATAATGTTAATTTATTTTTTTTTTCTTAAGATAATTATGTCAGGTGTTCCACATACACATGCTTCTTCTCAAGCTTCTCGAGGAACCAAAAGAAAATGGGTTCCAGAAGAAGATGCAGCCTTAGTTTCTTGCATGGTGGACTTGCACAACGTTGGAACATTTAATGCCGATACCGGGTTCAAAGCCGGTTATATGAACGAGTTGGAAAAAATGCTAGAAAAGGCTTTACCAAATGCAATATTGAAGGCGAAACCAAATATTGAATCGAGGATCAGGTTACTAAAAAGGGAATGGTCAATCGTCTATGACATGCTTAATGGCCAAAACAATAGCGGTTTTGGTTGGGACGAGCATAGGCAGCTCGTTGTTGCTGAAGATGCAGTTTCGAAATCCTATGTAAAGGTAAAATGTATTTCAAGCCTTTATTTGTTTTTTTTACCAAACTTATAACTAATATGGTTTCCTCATTTTTTTTAGAGTCACAAAGAAGCCGCTCAGTTCAGACATCGTACTTTCCCTTACTACAACCAGCTTACTGCCATATACGCAAGAGATCGAGCGACTGGGAAAGACGCTCAAACAGCTGTTGATGTTCTTGAAGAAATAAATGCTGAGGATGTACCTACTACAGATATGAATGAAGAGAGAAACACATTCTATGATTGTGAAGCTGACGTCTCTTTAGACGACATGGATGTTTCTGGTACGGAGCCACGAGGAGATAGAGACCAAAGGGGTTCCTCATCTTCAAACAAGAGAAAGAAGAAATCTGATGCTCGTGATAATATGTATTCTTCATTTGATGAGGCTGCCACTTTGTTGGCCGAAAACATCAAGGCCGTGGCGATCAAATCAGTAGGAGTATTGCCTCCGAGGTGGTAGTTCAGCAGAAGTCAGAAGAATATCAAAAGATGGAAGAGAAAGCTTCAAATTTATATTCAACCTTATGGGAAATTGAAGGTTTATCCGACGATCAGCGGTATGAAGCTTTGACTAAAATTCCAGATCATCCAACTCAAATGATCGTTTTCTTTAGTTTTACCTTCTGTTGCGCGATTAGAATGGGTCAGAAGATTTCTTTCTCACCATTAAAAATCAATGTTCAAACTTTTTGATGTTGTAAAACTATATAACATATGGATTATGATGTAGAATTTCATTTTCATCTAACCTTTTCTTAATATAAGTTAATTATGTTTATGCAGAATATAATTCTCAAGTTATATTTTGATTTTAGTAAATTCATATAAGAACATTTTATTATTAAGAAATTTATGAAATTATATATCATTATTAAATTATATTTAATATTAATTATTTTAAATTGTATAAATTCATATAAGAAAATTTATTATCAATAATTTTATGAAATTATATATTATTATTAAATTATATGTAATAATAATTATTTTAAATTATACAAATTCATATAAGATAATTTATTAGTTATAATTATTTTAAATTTTATTAAATCATATATTTTAAATAAAATATATTTAATATTAATTATTTCAAATTATATTTTATAGTATCATATATTATGATTTGAGTAAATTCATATAAGAATATTAATTATTAAGAATTTTATTAAATTATATATTTTAATTATAATATATTTAATAATAATTATGTTAATTTATATTTTATAGTATCATATATTATGATTTGAGTAAATTCATATAAGAATATTAATTATTAAGAATTTTATTAAATTATATATTTTAATTATAATATATTTAATAATAATTATGTTAATTTATATTTTATAGTATCATATATTATGATTTGAGTAAATTCATATAAGAATATTAATTATTAATAATTTTATTAAATTATATATTTTAATTATAATATATTTAATAATAATTATGTTAATTTATATTTTATAGTATCATATATTATGATTTGAGTAAATTCATATAAGAATATTGATTATTAAGAATTTTATTAAATTATATATTTTAATTATAATATATTTAATAATTATTATGTTTAAATATGATTAAATTATTTATTATTGATAATAATAATATTATTAAAATTTAAATAACAATAACAATAATCATTTACCAAAACAAATTTATGCTAAGGGTATTCTAGTCATTTTAGTTTTTCCATTATGCCATTACACTTCTATTCCATTCAACCAAACACAATATTACTATTACGCCTCTATTCCATTACATTCAACCAAACAGTTGATTTGCTATTACACCTCTATTCCATTACACCTCTATTCCATTACGCCTCTATTCCATTACGCATCTATTCCAATACAGCGAACCAAACGTGCTCTAAATTTATAGTATCGACTTTTTCGACATGAAAATTCGTTAAAACTCAAGAAATCTTTAACAAAACATCAAACTAAGTTTAGAAACCTTCTAATCACATTAAAACAAGTTGAAAAACAATTTGAAATCACGTTTTTATGCAAAATCCTGAAATCCACTATTAAAGACCTAATTTTTGGCTTTTATTTAGAACATGCAATTTAATGGCTAAAAACTTAGTTTTCAAGACTAGATAACATTTAAAACTAATAAGAAGATGAATCGTTACCTTAGTTGATGAAAAACTGAGCATTTGATCAAAAACTCGAAAAACCCGAAAGCCTTAACAATGGAGGAACTATGGTATTTTAGGGTATTTTTTCTTGGTCTTTTATGAAGGTTTAAGGTTCAAGGGTGATAGTTATAAAAAAGGATTAGGAATTGGAGTTCAAATTTGATTGAAATAGTAAGGGAGAATCAAGGGACGATAAACACAAATTTTAGGGAAAAGTTTACGTGAAAAATTGTAGGAGGGAAGGAAGAAATAGGTTGGTTTTTAAAATTTGGTTTAATTGCTTCTTAAAGACCCACAATTTTAACTCTTTTACAAATCAATCCTATATTCTAAATTAAAGGCATTTAAAACTCATTTTTCAAAAACTGATTTAATTTTCTAAAACCATAATTGAAAACATGACCGATATGTCATGTCACAAAATTTCGAACATTCGAAGGCTAAAATTCCTAAAATACCCCTAAAACTTCTAGGCCCTATTTTGGGGTGTTACAGTAGCCATATCCTTCGATACAATAAACGAGGCTAGTTTACCAACATCCTTCAAAGGAGAAGGAACATGATTTAAATTGACTATAGGATTTGAAGGAGTCTTATCAATGATATTAACACCAAATGGTGGCCCAATTAAAGAGTCTAAATGTGCTAGGTCTAGAACAATCTAGTTGGAAGAGGTCGCTTTAAAATGAAAGCCTAGAGAAAGGCTTGTCAAAGGAGTTGAATCAAACACAACATCCTTAAACTTACCAGTCAACTTCTCACCTTGTTTCTTTAGTTGACCCTCTTGTTTTCTAGGGTTAATTTTAATGCCCCCCTCTTTCCTCGGTTTCCAGTCTTTTTTCATCCCAGCCTTAAAACCACTTTTATTCTGCTTAATAAAATCCTTTAACGTAGCCCCAAATTTAGTCTTATCATTATTACTAGAATCATCAACCGCATGACTCAAGGTAGAGAATCTCCCTATGTCATGCCGAAACTCACTTCCAATCGAAGACTTGCCATTTAAAACTCGATCTTTCCTATGACCAAACTTACCACACTGAAAACAAATCAATTATAGCCCCTTATATTCAACTTGTTGAGAAACCTTGCCAAGAGTAATAGAGGAACACAATGGTTTGGTTAAATCCAAAACAATATAAACCCTTGCAAATCCCCCTCTTCAAACATCTTCCATATTCCGATCAATGCGAATTACCCTCCCCACACAAAAAGTAATCCTCTGAATTGCCATAACTGTGTAATATTCTAGAGGTAACTTTGAAAAATGAACCCAAGCAACAAGAGACTCAATCTTATCACAACTTGGCTGAAAATTCATAAACCACTGACAAACAATAAAGTAGTGTCCACCAATGATCTAAGGACCTCCTTCCAAGACACAATTATAATCTAATTTCAATTGAAACTTGAATAAGAAATAGTCATTACCCAAATTAATGATATTGTAATTTCCCTCCAAATGCCAAAGTTGTTGCACATTGGAAGAGAGAGCTTTGAATCCCTAGATTTTCCCCAAGAGTTTTACTTTCAAGGTAATGCTCCAAGCCTTGCACATATCCTGTTTTTCCTCCATCAAAAAGATCGCACGAGCACCAGAAACAACTGCTTCCTCTGAGTCTGAAACGACATCATCAAAACAAACATCACCATCAACACCATCAACATCCTAATCCTGCCAAGTCTATTGTTGGGATGGATTAACCCCAACCAAACGATCTCTATACGATGCATTTTGAGATTGGGGACTACTCTAACCATCAACCATCCCTTCTTCACAAGCCTCAACCAAATCCTCCTAATCATAAGAAATCGTACGAGTTTGCTTAAATTTCCTCCAAGTACGTGGGACATCTTCTGTCGACGTTGGAGCTGAGAGAGAGTCCTCTATGACTTTATTTTTTGAACCCAAACTTAATCGTTAAAATTTACCATTGATTTAAACTTCTCCTTCCTTAGAGTTAAATTTTCCCAAATTGCCAAAACCACGTACTTCTTTAAAAAATATTAAAAAGTTGAAAAAACTAAAAAAATGAAAAAATACTAAAACATTAATAATATGCAAAAAAATATAAAAAAATTGTAAATTTTTTTAAAACGTAAAATTATTTCAAAAAAATAAAAAAAATTTATTAGAAAGTGTTGTCACTAACTAATATTATTCATTTTGGGTTGGTGGGAAAAATATGGTCTATAGGCCATTTTTTTAATTTGAGTTTTACGCAGATTTTAAATTTAATTAAGGATATAGATCGGTTTGTGGTTCTTAGGAAATAGACCGTAGACTATCATCTCCATGTAGGATAATTTTTAGAATTCTTTAGCATCAGAAATAAACATAGGAAATAAATGTAATTTTTCCAAAAAAGAATCCATGACAAGGAGAAGATGGAGGGATGACGGTTGAAAACACAAGGAATGCCTTGTGATGAAAAACTATGTAATTTTTTTTCATTTATTTTCTAGAAATTTGGCTGACAATTTTATTTTATTACCTATCTATAACAACTCGTTTTCAGTGGTATCAAAAATAATGATTTCGGACAACGATTTCAATCGATGAGTCAAGATTATATTATTTATTTAATATTTATGAGTCAAGAATTAATATTTTGATGTCCGTTTGCTTAATTAAGTAAAAAGAACTAAATCGTAAAAGCTGCAAAACTTAAGCACTATTGGTTTATTTGTATTAAATAGATATAAAATCATGAATTAAGGGATTTATATAGTAATTAGAACTATTTAGATTATGGTGGACACTTGTGTCTTTTAATTATGAAATTTTAATTGTTCTTAAAGGTTAAAATAGTAAATTAATTAATGAATCAAAACAAAAAAAAACATGTGGTCATCTACTGTGCAAGAATACCATTTTCAAATCAAATATCTTTCCAACAATTGGTATCAAGAGTCGCTATGCTATGTTTATGATGTAAAATGAGACTGAATCTTTCCCTTCATCTTGTTTGATTAATATTTAATAAGATGTGACATTCTTGTAGTTATTTGCATGTTTAAGGGAATGTATGTGAATGAATGCAATATTATATATTTGTTATATAATAATTAATTTTTTGCCAAGGTTGTGGTTCTTAGGAAATAAATTGTATACTATCATCTCCACATAGAATTATTTTTTATTTTTGGAATTCTTGTGAGCTAGAAACGAACATAAGATATAAATGTAATTTTTCCAAAAAGAAGTCCATGATGAAGAGAAGATAGAGCGATGACGGTCGAAGACACAAGGAAAAGGAATGTCTTATGATGAAAAACTATGTAATTTTTTATTTTTCATTTATTTCTAAAAATAGAATGATAGAGACATTGGCTGACAATTTTATTTTTTTACCCATTTGTAACAACTCGTTTTTAGTGGTATCAAAAACAATGGTTTCAGGACCATGATTTCAATCAATGAGTCAAGATTATGCTATTTATTTAATATTTATGAGTCTATTATAGTGTTGTAATAAAGTTTGGTTTAAAATTTTGATGTTTGGTTGCTTAATTAAGTAAAAGGACTAAATCATAAAAGCGCAAAAGTTAAGCATTATAGGTTTATTTGTATTAAATAGATATAAAATCATGAATTAAGGGATTTATATAGTAATTAGACCTATTTAGATTATGGTGGACCGTTAGTGGGTTTTAATTATGAAATTTTAGTTGTTTTAAAGGTTAAAATAGTAAATCAATTAATAAATCAAAAGAAAACAAAAAGAAAAGCATGTGGTCATCTCTATGCAAGAATACTATTTTCAAACTGGATATTTTTCCAACAATTGGTATCAAGAGTTACGTTGTGCTATGTTTATGGTGTAAAATGAGACTAAATCTCTTTCTTCATTTTATTTGATTAATAATTGATAAGATGTGACATCATTGTAGTTATTTGCATGTTTAAGGGAATGTATGTGAATGAATGCAATATTATATATTTGTTATATAATAATTAATTTTTTGCCAAGGTTGTGGTTCTTAGGAAATAAATTGTATACTATCATCTCCATATAGAATTATTTTTTATTTTTGGAATTCTTGTGAGCTAGAAACGGACGTAAGATATAAATGTAATTTTTCCAAAAAGAAGTCCATGATGAGGAGAAGATAGAGCGATGACGGTCGAAGACACAAGGAAAAGGAATGTCTTATGATGAAAAACTATGTAATTTTTTATTTTTCATTTATTTTCTAAAAATAGAATGATAGAGACATTGGCTGACAATTTTATTTTGTTACCCATTTGTAACAACTCGTTTTTAGTGGTATCAAAAATAGTGGTTTCAGGACCATGATTTCAATCAATGAGTCAGTATTATGCTATTTATTTAATATTTATGAGTCTATTATAGTGTCGTAAAAAATTTTGGTTTAAAAATTTTGATGTTTGGTTGCTTAATTAAGTAAAAGGACTAAATCATAAAAGCTGCAAAAGTTAAGCACTATAGGTTTATTTGTATTAAATAGATATAAAATCATGAATTAAGGGATTTATATAGTAATTAGACCTATTTAGATTATGGTGGACCGTTAGTGGGTTTTAATTATGAAATTTTAGTTGTTTTTAAAGGTTAAAATAGTAAATCAATTAGTAAATCAAAAGAAAACAAAAAAGAAAAGCATGTGGTCATCTGCTATGCAAGAATACTGTTTTCAAACTGGATATTTTTCCAACAATTGATATCAAGAGTTACGTTGTGCTATGTTTATGGTGTAAAATGAGACTGAATCTCGCTCTTCATTTTATTTGATTAATATTTGATAAGATGTGACATCCTTGTAGTTATTTGCATGTTTAAGGGAATGTATGTGAATAAATGCAATATTATATATTTGTTATATAATAATTATTTTTTTGCCAAGGTTGTGATTCTTAGGAAATAGACTGTTTATTATCATCTCCGTATAGGATTATTTTTTATTTTTTGAATTCCTGTGAGCTCTACAGACGTAGGACATAAATGTAATTTTTCCAAACAGGATTCCAAGATGAGGAGAAGATGGAGCGATGATGGTAGAAGATACAAGGAATGCCTTATGATGAAAAACTGTATAATTTTTGTTTTTCATTTATTTTATAAAAATAGAACAATAGAGACATTAGCTGACAATTTTATTTTGTTACCTATCTACAACAACTCGTTTCCAGTGGTATAAAAAATAGTGGTTTCGGGACCACGATTTCGATCAATGAGTTAGTATTATATCATTTATTTAATATTTATAAGTCTACTAAAGTGTCGTAATAAAGTTTGGTTTAAAAATTTTGCTTTTTTGGTTGCTTAATTAAGTAAAAAGAACGAAATCGTAAAAGCTACAAAAGTTAAGCACTATGGGTTTATTTGTATTAAATAGATATAAAATCATGAGTTAAGATATTTATATAGTAATTAGACCTATTTAGATTATGGTGGACAGTTAATGGGTTTTAATTATGAAATTTTAGTTGTTTTTAAAAGTTAAAATACTAAACTAATTAATAAATCAAAAGAAAACAAAAAAGAAAAGCATGTGGTCTTCTGCTGTGCAAGAATATCATTTTCAAACCGGATATTTTTCCAACAATTGGTATCAAGAGTCAAGTTGTGCTATGTTTATTGTGTAAAACGAGATCGAATCTCTCTCTTCATCTTATTTGATTAATATTTGATAAGATGTTACATTCTTATAGTTATTCACATGGGAATGAATGTGAATGAATGTTGTAATAGGCCCAATTTGCCCGGGGCCAATTAAATAAACCAAAAAATAAACCAAAAAAAAATAAAAGTCCAATAAATTACAGTCCAATATAGCCCAAATAAAATAACATCAGCCCAAATAGCCCAATTACAACTTAGACCCAAACCCAATTGCAAAGAAAAAAACACAAAGAAAAACCCTAAGCAGCAACCAAGCCTCAACCGCCGCACGCCCCAACGGCGTGCTTGCCGCCACGTGTGCCTCCATGTCACCACCGTACAACTTTGTACCTGTAAAATGCTAGAAGAATCTAAAAGAAAAAAGCAATGTAAAAAAAGAAAAGAAAAGGGGATTTCGGGCTATAAAAAGGCCAATTTTTGTATTCGGTAGGGACTTTATTTTACAAATCAATCAAAAAAAATAACAAGCATTCGGTACCAACATTCAGAAAAAAATAAAAAAAAATAGGGATTTAAGGTAGTGGATGATTTTTTTTTGTTTTTTTCTTTGTTTCGATTTATTTTTTAGAAAAGAGCATAGAAAAAAAGAAGAAAAGGAAAACGGGGCTTACCTTCGCCTTCGGATCCGATCAAAAGAGGCGAAAAAGCCCAACGTGGCGCACCTCCGACCACCATTCACAGTGGAACCATGGCAAATGCGCGGTGAAATGGCAACAGCTAAGACAGGGTTCGAAACCCTAGCAGAGAAAAATAGGGTTGATTTGTTTTTTTTTAAATAGCAGAATGTCTTTTAAAAAATTTTATGTTGTTTTTTATAAAGGGTGTGAAACGGCGTTGTTTAGGGCCTGTTTCAGTGGCCTCAAAATGGTGTCGTATAAGGCTACCCGCACGCGACCCGACCCGCTCCATGGGGGATTCGCGTGTTTTTGTTAAATAGGTTATTTATAACCCTGGTCCCTCCACTTTTTATACTTGTTTTAATTAGATTCTTTTTATTTATTTTTATTTATTTAAATTAAGCCTGTTAATTTTTTTTCATCGCATTTTAATCCCGAATGAAACGATGCATTTTGGAGGAAGGGAAAATTACCTTTTTAGTCCCTTCTTGTTATTCGCACGTTCAGAAGGGTCATACATTTTTCATTTACTTCTGATTTGCCCCAAATTTTTTTTAAGCTTAATTTAGTCATTTTCTGTTATTTTGGCTATTTTATTATTAATTTAATTAATTTAATATTATTATGTTATTATTTTACCTTTATTATTTATATATTTATTATTATCATAACTATATCATTAAATCAATTAGTTTTACGTTATTATTTCCATTATATTTTTATTTACTTCTTTAAACACTTTAAATGCACTTATTTTATTTTTATTTTTATTTATTTTTTATGTAATTTCAAAACTTTAAACTATATTATTATTATTATTTTACTATAACTCAAATTTCACCCATTTTATAATATTTTATATATATATATATATATATATATATATATATATTTCCTAGATTAATCTCCTCAATGCTATTTTGTGTATTTACTTATTATTTTTTTAAAAATTCAATATTGTCTTGTTATGTATGCTTTTAGTGTTACTACTATTATTACTCATTATTATTGTTGACTTTATTGCTTTTGATTAATGTTAGTGTTAAAGTAATGTATGTTATATGCTATGATTTGTTTTCGCTCGTATTATAGTCATTCATTGGTTTAATATTTATTTTGTGTAACATTTAAATATTTCATTAATTTCGACCCAAGTGCATGATTTTTTTTAAAAAAAAGCAATATTTCGTATTTTAAAATTTGAGAGATCGTTCCCTAACTTATGGGGTCTCAATTTTTCTAATAAATCTGAATATACGAACTATTTTCAAAAAATATTTTTTATCTCGGGAATCAAAAAGGATCGTGTCCCAACTTACAGGATATGATATCTTCTCTAAAACCTAGATGTTCAAAATTTCAAAAACTAAAAATAAATTTTCGGTGTTTATTCTTGTTTCGGGATTTAAGATATTGTGTCCTAACTCACGGGATATAATTCTTTTTCTCGATTATCGTGAAATACACCCTTCTTTAAATTTTTAAGTAATTTTAACAAAAGGATCATATTTTTTAAAAATTATTTTCGAATTTTCAACTTTTCGACATTAAGACATTAATTAATCAATTAGGTACCAATTTTGCTAATCCTTCCTCGCATGTAACCGACTCCCAAACCCGTTTTTCTTGAATTTCGTAGACCAAAATCATTGTTTTAGTAAAATCAAAATGTTTTATTAAAACGATTGAATTGCAAGGTGATCCGATCACACCTCAAAAAATATCGGTGGCGACTCCCCCTTTTTTATTTTCATTTTCAAAATAAAATTCGACACAATTTTGTTTTAAAAAAAAATTGTTTCAAAAGCTTGGCGACTCCACTGGGGACAAAATAAGAGAGTTAAGCCGCAAATTGATTATTTTCTGTCTTTTTGTCAAAAATTGATAATTTGGTTTAAATTTACGATCCTTTCATTACATTTTATTTTTGTGGTTTTCATCATTTGGATATATCTTCTTTTTGGTTCGAGACTCTTAGTATACTTTTGCACATTGCATTGCATGATCGCTCGATTATACCCTTTTAAGTGGGAGTGAGAAATTATTCCTTCGTGAGATCTTCACCTCCGTATAGGATAGTGGACTACTTTCGGGATACATCTGTACATATACTTTCGTGAGATTTTCATCTCTTTATAGTAATAGGGAAATGTATTCCCCTGAACTGAACTCAATCCGTATGAGCCTATAATGGATGAGGATCGAGGAATCTGCTGGTTCAGGTACCTTTACTTTAAAACCAAACCACATATAATATGCCCTAAGAGCCTACCCTAGGTAGAACCATGCCGAACCCCTAATGGTCACCCGAATAGGTGCTCTATTTATTTTCTTTTTTTTTCTTGCTTGCTTTTGCTTGGTACTAACCTGTTTTGTTTTCTTCTGGTTATGATTGGATTGCATTTTCATCATAGAAAAGAGGTGTTGATTCACATTCAGTTGCTAAATAGAGAGCTTGTCATGGAAAATGGATTTCTTGATAAAGTAGAAGATAATACGGCTGTCCGAATATGTTTCGAGAAAACACAATGAGAGAAGGGTGATAGTCTAATGGAGGAGTACACGACTTTGCTTCATTGCCTGAAGATTCAAGTTGACAAAGATTATTCGAGATTTGTCAACGTCCCGACCTTTTTTAAGAAGCTAACGAGCATCACGAGGATAAGTGAGCAATGAGTCGCGGCCCGGATCAAGCAAAAATGAGCTAGTAGAGGCATCCATTGGAAAATTTGCATGGTTCATCTTAACATCCGGATGTAGGAAAGGATCGATGTCTTCGCCTAGAGTATGAGGGCAAAGCCGTATATATATCCACTTTATGAAAAGAGATTTATTTTCTAGTAAAGTTATTCTAATAGAATTGAATCAGAATCAACATCTCTTTTTGCATTCATTTCATGCATTTGCATTACATTACATCATATGCATTAAAGTCCACCAAAAGATCCTAAATGGTTAAAATCATTTCAGTTAATCTGGAAACCAACAAAAACTTACCAACCAAACATCGTTACGGTACCCGAGCAAACTCAAGAGATATGGGCCAAAGATTAGAAAGACTTGAACAACTTCAAAAGGAGATGCAAGATCAATTACAAACGCAAATGTAAGAGCAGCTAGCTAGATTCAACAAGACATGATGGAAAAAAATGCTAGAATCTCAAAGAAACATGATGGCTCAGTTGATTCAATTATTAGCTGGAGGAGTAGATAAGGGAAAGGGCCCCATGACCAATCCTAGAGAGGAGGAACTGCTCTATCCTCCAGGTTTTACTCCACCAAATGTACAGACCCAAGCTAAGATGTACCCGCAGGGACCATCTGTCACAATTAAGCCTCAACAATTTCAGGCTGGTGCTTCGATGCCAATGGACTTTCAAGCTGGATCAGGTTCAATCCCAGGAGATAACCCAACTAATCTTATTATCCCCGATTTTGATGAAGTGATGGAAAAGAAGAAAGCAAAGGCAGAATTGCCAAAACAGCTAGAAGATAGGTGTAAATGGCTAAGAAAAATTTAAAGTAATGGAAAGCGCTGATAGTCATCATGGAATTGACACTAAAGATCTGAGCTTGGTTCCAGACTTAGTACTTCTTTACAAGTTCAAAATGCCAGAATTTAAAAAGTACAATGGGACCAATTGCCCCGAGGCTCACATCACCAAGTTTTGTAGACGGATGACTGGATATGTTAACAATGATCAACTGCTAATACACTGCTTCCAGGACAGCCTAGTGGGAGCAGCATCCAAATGGTACAACCAATTGAGTCGTACCAGGATTGGTTCATGGAGGGACCTAGCTCAAGCATTCATGAAGCAGTACAGCCATGTAATGGATATGACTCCTGATAGAATTACTTTACAAAACATGGAGAAGAAACCGAGTGAGAGTTTTAGGCAATACGCGCAGAGATGGAGGGAAGTTGCCATCCAGGTCCAACCACCACTCCTAGAAAAAGAAACTATGATGCTCTTTATCAACACGCTAAAAGCCCCATTCATCACACACATGCTAGGAAGTGCCACAAAAATTTTTTCAGATATAGTAATGAATAGCGAGATGATTGACAATGTCATAAGAAGTAGGAAGATAGATGCCGGAGAAAGTAACAAAAGGTTAGCTCAAGGAAAAAGGAAAAAGTGGTGAACAACACAAGTACATATAATAAGGGTTACTCTAAATCGATTACTGTAAATCAGCAAAGAAAGGTGGTTGTTGGTCAACAAGGTGGCAAGAATCCGGTACAAAGCAAAACACCGAGAAACTCCAATTTATGACAATCCCAATGTCGTATCGGAAGCTGTATTAGAGTTTATTTGATGCACACATTGTTTCCCCTTTCTACTTAAAATCTCTACAACCCCCGTACCCCAAATGGTATGATGCAAACGCCCAATGCGAATACCATGCAGGTATCACGGGACACTTAATAGAAAACTACACTGCTTTCAAAAAGCTAGTTGAAAAACTTATCAATATCGGCATCGTCAAGTTCGATGACTCACCCAATATAGAAAATCCGTTACCCAATCATGCTGATAATGGGGTAAACAGGATGAGTGAAAATATGAGGAGAAGAATCAAGGCAGATATTGCAGAAGTAAAAACTCCTTTGAGATGGATCTGGAAGGAGATGGCAAGAAGGGGGTTAATCATTTCGAATTCAGAAAGAAGTTATGAAAAGAGAGGAAACTATTGTGAGTTTCATCACAAAGTGGGACACGAGATCCAAGAGTGTGTAGAATTCAGAATCTTGGTTCAGGGCATGATGGATAATAAAGAGTTGGAATTCCTTGAAGAAGTCAAAGACCCGGAAGGAATGTTAGGGAATTTGAATGTTAATGCCATATACGAAAAAGCAACTGAAGGAAGGACCTTGTTAGATATCTGCCATTATAAACCAGGGAGCGTGCTAAACAATTGGACTGCAGAAGAAATTCCTGTAGTTTTTAGAGCTTACCTAGAGTAATGTTCAGAACACTCTTATTGCTTTTAGCCTAGAAGTGATAAAAACCCTTTTGTAAAATAGACTCATGTCTAAACATCATATTTTTAATGAAGTACATCTTTGCATTCATTTTGAGCAACTATTATTTCATTCTTTTCATATAAGTAATTATTGTTTCATTCTTTTGGAGATTTTCTTCCAAACTATTCTTTCATTTCATTCATAATCATATTGTACAAATAATTATTCTTAAATTCATACATTCTTTGTATATTCTTTTATACCTACAATAGGTCCCTAGATATCAATGACATAAGTGACGCTGCTACAGACTCAGAATTTCTTTTTGAACAAGACATGTGTTTAGAGGGATTCTATGACTTTGAATATGATGTAGATTGTGGCTTGTCTCTGGACTTGTTAAGGATCGTAGAACATGAGGAGAAACAAATCCTACCTCACAAGGAATCAATGGAAATTGTGAGCTTGGAAGAGGGAAAAGAGGTGAAGATTGGAACTGACATTACCCCAAAGACGAAGCGAGACCTCGTTGAATTACTCTAAGAATTCAAAGATGTCTTTGCATGGTCATACCAAGATATGCTCGGGTTGGACACAAACATTGTAGTACACCGCCTTACTATAAAAGAAGATTGCAAGCTAGTTCAGCAGAAACTCCGGAGGATAAGGCCTGATATTGTGCTAAAAATAAAGGAAGAAGTCAAAGAGCAATTTGATGTTGGGTTCTTACAAGCAGTTAAATATTTAGAATGGGTAGCCAACATCATCCCAGTCCTTAAAAAATATGGCAAAATACGAATGTGTGTGGATTATAGGGACTTGAACAAGGCCAGCCCAAAAGATAATTTCTCATTGCCTCACATTGACACTTTAGTGGATAATACGGCAGGATACTCACTGTTTTCCTTCATGGACGGCTTTTCTGGATACAATCAGATAAAGATGTATCCCGAAGATATGGTAAAGACTATATTCGTAACCCTGTAGGGAACGTTTTACTATAAAGTGATGTCATTCAGATTAAAGAATGCGGGAGCAACGTATCAAAGAGCCATGGTGACTTTGTTCCATGATATGATGCATAAGAAAATTGAGGTTTATTTTGACGATATGATTGCAAAATCCATAACAGAAAAGGAACATGTGCAAGTCCTAAGAAAATTGTACTTAAAACTAAGGAAGTTCCAACTCAAGCTCAATCCAGCAAAATGAACTTTTGGAGCTAGGTCAGGAAAGCTATTAGGCTTCATAGTAAATGAAAAGGGAATCGAGATTAACCCAGATAAAGTCAAGGCGATACGAGAATTACCTCTACCACGTACTTAGAAGGAAGTTCGGGGTTTCCTAAGAAGACTGAATTACATTGCTCGGTTCATTTCACAACTAACCGAGAAATGTGAATCCATATTCTGTCTTCTGAAGAAACATAATCTAGGTGTATGGGATGAAGAATGTTAGGAAGCTTTTGACAAAGTAAAACAGTACTTGTTCAATACTCCAGTACTGTCACCACCTAGTCCGGATAGGCCACTGATATTGTATTTAACAGTGTTTGATAACTCCATGGGATGTGTGCTAGGCCAGCATGATGATACAGGAAGGAAAGAAAGGGAAATATACTATCTCAGTAAGAAATTCACTGATTGTGAAATGAGATACTCGCCTATTGAGAAATTGTGTTGCGCCCTAATCTGGACAACTCGGAGACTGAGGCAATACATGTTATACCATACGACTTGGCTAATTTCAAAATTAGACCCTTTAAAGTATATGATGGAGTCGACTGCTTTGAATGGGAGGACGGCCAGATGGTAGATTTTGCCAGAAAGCCATGAAAGGGAGTGCAATAGCAGACTTTCTAGCTAATAGAGGCTTGGAGGATTACGAGCCTTTGAACTTTGATTTCTCGAACGAAGACCTGATGTATGTGGCAACCACTGAAGAAATTTCCGAAGTCGATCGCATTCGGAAGCTAAATTTTGACGGAGCTTCAAACGCTGTGGGCAATGGAATTAGGGCAGTTTTAGTATCCCCAAGCGGAGATCATTATCCTATTGCTAGCAAATTAGATTTTGATTGCACAAACAATATGGCAGAATATGAAGCATGTATCATGGGCATCTGTGCAACCATAGAATGTACAGTTAAAGTACTAGAGGTATATGGGGATTCCGCATTGGTGATATACCAACTTAAAGGAGAATGGGAGACAAAAGATCCCAAATTAATTAGTTATCAAAATCTGGTTCTCGAATTGATTGATGAGTTTGATGACACTACTTTCTGCTATCTCCCACAAGATGAAAACCAAATGACGGATGTGTTGGCTACTCTAGCTTCTATGATCAAAGTGAACAAACTAGAGGACATGAAGCCTATTCAGATGAGCATTTATGAGACCCCGACTCATTGCTACAATATCGAGGAAGAGGAAAAAGAAAACCATCCTTGGTACCAAGATATACTACGATATGTGAAGAATCGGGAGTACCCTGATCAGGCAATGGAGAATGATAAGAGGACAATGAGAAGACTAGCCATTGATTATGTCTTAGATAGAGAGATTTTATACAAAAGGGGAAAGGATCAGGTACTATTAAGATGCGTGGATGATGTGGAGGCTAAGAAAATCTTGGAGGAAGTCCATGAGGGTCTCTATAGAACGCATGCCAATGGTTTCACAATGGCTAGACAGATTATAAGATTCAGGTACTACTGGTCTACCATGGAAGGAAATTGCATCAATTATGCCAATAAGTGCCATAAATGCCAAATTTTTGGAGACAAAATACACGTACCTCCTTCACCTCTTCACATTATGACTTCTCCATGACCTTTCTCCATGTGAGGTATGGATGTCATCGGGCCAATATCGCTAAAGGCTTCTAATGGGCATCGTTTCATCTTCGTGGTCATTGATTATTTCACTAAGTGGGTGGAAGCTGTTTCATATGCTAATGTTACAAAGGCAGCAGTTAGCAAATTCTTGAAAAAATAGATCATATGTCGATATGGAATGTCTGAAAGAATCATATCTGACAATGCGTTGAATTTGAACAATAGCACAATAGCGGAGGTCTGCGGTCGATTCAAGATCAGACACCATAACTCGTCACCTTATCGCCCAAAAATGAATGGTGCGGTGGAGGCAGCTAATAAAAATATTAAGAAGATCGTGGGGAAAATGACTGAAACCTACAAAAACTAGCATGAGAAATTACCATTTACCCTCTTTGCTTATCGAACATCTATCAGGACCTCCACTGGGGAAACACCTTTCTCTCTGGTGTATGGGATAGAGGCAGTTTTACCCATTGAAGTCGAAGTTCGGTCTCTTCAGGTATTGGCTGAGCTAAAGTTGGATGAAGCGGAATGAATCCATTTTTGATATGATCAATTGAACCTAATTGAAGAAAAAAGGCTAAAAGCTATTCACCACGGTCAGATGTACCAAAAACAAATGATGCGAGCTTACAACAAAAAGGTTCATCCCAAAGAATTCCACGAGGGAGACCTGGTATTAACAAAGATTCTTCCCCTAAAAAGGATTTTAGAGAGAATCAGATGTCAAATTGGGAAGGACCTTATATGGTAAAAAAGGCATTTTCTGGAGGAGCATTGATTTTGACCGAGATGGATGGTAAAAACTTGCCTAATCCTGTAAATTCAGAATCAGTCAAGAAGTACTTCACCTAAAGAAGGAGAAGGGACCAACGTGAAAACTCACAAAGGGCACTTTGAGTTCCAAAAAAAAAAAGAAGAGGCCAAGGTGAAAACCCACAAAGGGCGTCTTGAGACCAAAGGGAATTTGAGTTGAAAACCCGAAAAGGGTGGCTCAAATTTTGATCAAAATGGAGTATACGGTGATCTTGCTATATCTAAGTCAACAGGAAAGGGAATACGTCATCTGGAGCATCAGCAAAGTACTCTAGATCTCCTAAACACATGTCAAGCTCAAAACGGTTTTTAGAAAGTTTGTACAGAAAAGTTCAAGCTGCGATATCTGGGTTCAAGCTGCGATATCTGGGGCACCTAGTCTTCATATTACTTATATTGAATTTGCTATTCTTGGAATATTTTATTCTTTTCAAGATACATGTTCCCAATCAATTCTCTTTTTATTTTTTACCATCCTTGATAATTTATTCATTTTGAGCTATGTTCCAAAGTTCTATTCTTATCCAGTGTTATGATCTTTTGCAAGTATGTTGTATTGGAATAATGATTAATGGATTAACAATACTTTCACAAAGGAAGTTCTGCATATTATTCTAGAAGTTTCTAAATGATACAAGAACCTGAAATAGGACTATTGTTTAGAACACACCAAGTTTAAAGGTTGGAAATATCTGAGAAGGAAGAGTCTAAATTAAGACTGTCCCTTCAGATTTTGTTGTCAAAATATTGATTGAACAAAACGACAAAATATCGTGTCGGTGATAAAGCTTTAATGAACAAACAAGCAATGATCACCAAGCAATAAGAGGAGATTATTCTTGGAGAAGAAAATTCTACATTTGTGCATAAACATCTGGTCACGACACCCTGGGAATGGTGTAAAAGACCAAAGAGATTCACATCTTGTACCCTTGAATTGCAGTAGGAGAAGATTGAATAAGAGACAGATCTAATACCTTGGATTAATGTGAGAAGAAGATGGTACAAATATTATGTCCCAAAAGTACAGTGGATTGAACCTAGAAGTTACAGTAAGGGCAATCTGATTAAGTAAAATATGAGTGTTTCTTTGGAGATACAAGCTGAACAAGATGACGTTATGACATGTCGGTGATAGAGCCTTAATGAACAACGAGCAATAACAACTCAAACATTAAGAGATCATTTTCATGACATTTTGCATTTATTCATACACATCTAATTAGGAGATTTTGATTCATTCTGATCATAACATCCTAATCATTAGGCATAAATAGACCCATGAAATGGATTCTACAGGTCATGTTCCCCAAAGAACAGATTAGTGGAGTTACAAATCCTATATCCGTGAAGTTGCAATGGGATGGATTAAAGTCATTATAGCGACTCTTATTCCCTTGGCATTTCAGTGGAACAGATTAAAGCTACAAATTATGGCAGATCTTATCTTCCTAAAGTTGCAGGGGAGCAGATTGAAGCCACCAAACCTTATCTCCCTAAAGTTGCAGCGGAGTAGACTGAAGACAACGAATCTTATTTCCCTGGTGTTGTAGTGGAATAGATTAAAGCTACAAATTATGGCGGATCTTATTTCCTGAAGTTGCAGTGGAGCAGATTAAAGCCACCAGCCTTATCTCTCGAAAGTTGTAGCGGAGCAGATTGAAGACAGCAAATCTTATTTCTCTGGCATTACAATGGAACAGATTACAACTACAAATTATGGCAGATCTTATCTTCCTGAAGTTGCAGTGGAGCAGATTGAAGCCACCAGCCTTATCTCCCTGAAGTTGCAGTGGAGCAGATTGAAGCCACCAGCCTTATCTCCCTGAAGTTGTAGTGGAGTAGATTGAAATTATCAATTCTTATCTCCTTGAAGTTCCAGCGGAGTAGATAGAAGCTACAAATCTCTTCTCCCTGAAATTGCATTAGAGCAGATTGAAGTCACAAGTTTAACCCCCCTAAAATTACAACGGAGTAGATCGAAGTTACAAATCTCTTCTCCCTAAATTTGCAGCGAGTAAGAACGAGGCTACGTGAATAAGAGAAGCACCAAAAGAAGTCAAGATTTGGCAAGACTGGGGAAAATTGACCCTTTTTAGTCTTTACTCCATTCCCATTACACGACAACGAGCAAAGAAGGGCAGCTGTAATAGGCCCAATTTGCCTGGGCCCAATTAAATAAACAAAAAAATAAACCAAAAAAAATAAAAGTCCAATAAATAACAGTCAAATACAGCCCAAATAAAATAACATCAGCCTAAATAGCCATATTACAACTTAGACCCAAACCCATTTGCAAAGAAAAAACACAAAGAAAAACCCTAAGCAGCAACCAAGCCTCAACCGCCGCACACCCCAGCGGCAGCCAAGCACGCCACACCACCACGTGTGCCTCCACGTCACCACCGTACGGCTTTGTACCTGCAAAATGCTAAAAGAATCTAAAAGAAAAGAAGCAACATAAAAAAGAAAAAGAAAAAGAGGATTTCGGGATATAAAAAGGCCAATTTTTGTATTCGGTAATGACTTTTTATTACAAATCAATCAAAAAACAACAACAAGCAGTCGGTACCAACATTCAGAAAAAATACCAAATAGGGATTTAATGTAGTGGATGATTTTCTCGTTTTTTTCTTCATTTCGATTTATTTTTTAGAAAAGAGCATAGAAAAAAAGAAGAAAAGGAAAAGGGGGCTTACCTTCGCCTTCAGATCCGCTCAAAAGAGGCTAAAAAGCCCAACGTGGCACGCCTCCAACTACCATTCACGGTGGAATCGCGGCAGAGGCACGGTGAAATGGCGGTGGCTAAGGCAGGGTTCGAAACCCTAACAGAGAAAAATAGGGTTGATTTGTTTTTTTTTAAATGGCAGAATGTCTTTTAAAAAGAATTACGTTGTTTTTTTATAAAAGGTGTGAAACAGTGTTGTTTAGAGCTGTTTGGTGGCCTCAAAACAAGACAGATAAGGCTACACATGTGGCGACCAGCTCCATGAGAGATCCACGTGTTTTTGTTAAATGGGTTATTTATAACCTTGGTCCCTCCACTTTTTATACTTGTTTTAATTAGATCCTTTTTATTTATTTTTATTTCTTTAAATTAAGCCTGTTAATTTTGTTTCATCGCATTTTAATCCCGAATGAAACGACGCGTTTTGAAGGAAGGGAAAATTACCCTTTTAGTCCTTCATTGTTATTCGCGCGTTTAGAAGGGTCATCCTTTTGTCATTTACTTCTGATTTGCCCCAAATTTTTTTAAGCTTAATTTAGTCCTTTTTTGTTATTTTGGCTATTTTATTATTAAATTAATTAATTTAATATTATTATTATGTTATTATTTTACCTTTATTATTTATATATTTATTATTATCATAACTATATCATTAAATCAATTAGTTTTTATGTTATTATTTCCATTATATTTTTATTTACTTATTTAAACACTTTAAATGCACTTATTTTATTTTTATTTTTCTTTATTTTTTATGTAATTTCAAAACTTTAAACTATTTTTTATTATTATTTTACTATAACCCAAATTTCACCCATTTTATAATAGTTTTATATATATATATATATTTCCTAGATTAATCTCCTCAATGCTATTTTATGTATTTATTTATTATTTTTAAAAATTTTCAATATTGTCTTGTTATGTGTGTTTTTATTGTTACTACTATTATTACTCATTATTATTATTGACTTTCTTGCTTTTGATTAATGTTAGTGTTAAAGTAATGTATGTTATATGCTATGATTTGTTTTCGCTCGTATTATAGTCATTCATCGGTTTAATATTTATTTTGTGTAACATTTTAAATATTTCATTAATTTCGACTCAAGTGCATAATTTTTAAAAAAAGTAATATTTCGTATTTTGGAATTCGAGAGATCGTTCCCTAAATTACGGGGTCTTGATTTTTCTAATAAATCCGAATATACGAACTATTTTCAAAAAATATTTTTTATCTCTGGAATAAAAAAGGATCGTGTCCCAACTTACAGGATATGATTTCTTCTCTAAAACCGAGATGATCAAAATTTCAAAAAATAAAAATAAATTTTCGGTGTTTATTCTCGTTTCGGGATTTAAGATATTGTGTCCTAACTCACGGGATATAATTTTTTTTCTCGATTAACGTGAAATACACCATTCTTTAAATTTTTAAGTAATTTTAACAAGAGGATCATATTTTTTTAAAATTATTTTCGAATTTTCAACTTTTCGACATTAAGACATTAATTAATCAATTAGGTATCAATTTTGGGCATGACGAGGGTGCTGATCCTTCCTCGCACGTAACCGACTCCCAAACCCGTTTTTCTTGAATTCCGTAGACCAAAATCATTGTTTTAGTAAAATCAAAACATTTTATTAAAACGATTGAATTGCAAGGTGATCCGATCACACCTCAAAAAATATCGGTGGTGACTCCTATTTTTTATTAATATTTTCAAAATAAAAGTCGACACAATTTTGTTTTAAAAAAAATGGTTTCGACAAATGCAATATTATATATTTGTTATATAATTATTATCTTTTTGTCAAGGTTGTGGCTCATAGGAATAGGCCGTATATTATAATCTTCACATAGTATTATTTTTTTATTTTTTGAATTCTTCTGAGCCAGAAACAAACATAAGGCATAAATGTATTTTTTTTTTCAAAAAGGAGTCCATGGTGAGGAGAAGATGGAGCGATGACAATCGAAGAGACATGGAATACCTTGTGATGAAAACTATTTATTTTTTTGTTTATCTGGCTTGCAGTGAAAAAATGACCAAAATCCCCAATTATTAATTTAACCGAGTGACATGCTCAACCCAATATCAACTTATAATTAATAATCAATCCCAAGTATGAAAAGTTACCAAGCGAGAAGCCAGAAACAGCTGAAAATTACAAACCAGAACAAATAGAGACTTGTTAAAAATAGTCCGAGGTCCAAGGTGATTCTCTGAATGCCGAATCCGGTCCTAATTTCGAGGTTTCCCTGAAAAGTTAAACACTATGGAGGGTGAGCTTATGAAAGCTCAGTGTGAGTCGAATAGTTATTTAAATAGAAATAAATATAAAATATAAAGAAACATATTAGCATTAACAGAAGAACACAGAACCATCATAGTAATTTCATATCATTACATAGCCATTTTCAAAATCGATGTCAAACGGTGTATGAGCATGAGTCATTATTCATTCGAGTAACAATCATTAATTTCGATACAATTCAATACAACACAATGCAATACGTAGCATAAATCAATAATGTTCAAGTATGTCATGAGCATGGTGCAATGCAAAAAGGTTCCTACCCTAACCATCCGCTACACACCACATGTTCCTCTGAATCCTTCTACCAAACTCCAACGAATGCGAGCAACGCTCGATGTGGTAAAAACCACCGTATAACATATATGCAGAAAATCTGTTGAATAACATATAATGCGAAAAAATCGCCAATCCCCTTGGTACTCTAGGTTTATTGCACTTACTACGTATAAATGCGGACTTACTATGCCGCTAGAACCCCACGGAACTTCTCCGTCAACCACAATAATTATCCACCCCAATGCATATGCAATATTTCAAATAATCTCATACATAGCCATAATTCAATACTTTCACATTTAATTGACATGTTCAACATGCCCTCAATTATCAAATACTTTCAGAATATGGAATCAATAATCCAACTTTCAAATTACCATTAGGATGGTATCACTCACAAATCATAATTTCATGTACATTCACAACTCTTTTGTGTGCATGCTTAGCGATCTTACGAACATTTCATAACAAATCACTTGTACAAATATATCATGCATAAGCCTTATTTTCATTCATAAACATGCTATAAATAAAACCAATCATTCATCAAATTAACCAAACATTCATGACAATGTCAATCATTTAGTCAAACTAGCAACATTGCTACCATGCCAAATAGTTAGGGCTCGAAACGTACTTGATTCGGCCACTCACAAATTTAATTACTTAGCTATTATGCCAAGCCTAATAAAAAAGCTAAATCATCAATTAAATCATAATAATTATTATTACCAATCAAGTTATTGAGTTTAGGACCACACCTTATTTTATGCTCTTTTGTAGCACACTAGCGGATCTTGTGGTTTCTCTAATAAACTTTAAAACAGACATAAATTAATAATCAATATAAAATTAAATAAATAAACCTATTAAACAGCCCCTAAACACCCATTTATTGGTTCAATCCAATCTCCATAAATACAACTATATTTCGAATCCAAACTAGTTAGATTTCTTACACTGATTTGAGGCGAATCGTACGCGCGAACGTCTTTCGGCTTTACTGTTGATTTGAGGCATTTAAGTCAGCACCTAAACACATTAATTACTAAAAAATAACTAGCTAATCTATGATTAAAAATTTCTTATTTGATCAATTAACAACTTTTCTCAATATCTAAACCGAAACTATTCACTAGCTTACTATTAACCACACTTACACTTCCCAAATAGTCAAATCAGAATTGTCGATTGATTAAGATTGATTTTCCCCAATTAACTTATGTCTAAAGGCTGATTAGGAAGGGTTTAAGAACCCAAGATCGTGTTAGAAATATATGGGAAAAATTAAAGAAACCACAACCCCCTTTTCTTGCCCATAGGTGCGTGCACCACCCACGGTGGCCAAATTGGGGTTGATTTAAAACCACATTTGAGATCAATTAAAAAGCTATAAAATACCCATTAAATCTTTAAAAATACCCCAAATTCAATATTTTGAAATTTAGGTTTTATTTAACAAGATTTATCAATAAATTGAGAGAAAATGAGATTTTACACAAGCTAGATACTAATGGCGGCAATGGCACTTCTTGGCAACGATAGGAATCGATCTTAGAGGTCCAAGATTTTAGATTTGGGGCTGAATATATTAGGGAAAAATGAAAGCAAGGTGGTGGGGGAGATGGTCCAAGATCTTGGTGCAAAAAGAAAAGAAAAAGATGATAAATTAAAAGTTATGGGCGGTGCAAAAATGGAGAAAGAGAGAAAAAAATTGAAAGAGAAGAGGAGATGAGAAGGATAGGGACAGCTAGGGTGGGAAGAATGAGACTAAAAGGCAAAAAATAATATATACACCTAGGTCTAAGAGGGTATGGACGGCATACACAAAAAAACAACACAGGATTTTGCAAAATTTAATTATTTTGTAAGGGAAAATATTCAAACTTAGGACATTAATTTAATTTTCCTGCTTTCTCATATTTCTTTTAACCACTAGGCTATTTTCTCATTCTTGAAATAATTTTGTGGTATTTATTTTAAAAATAAGGTGTGTCACATATTAGGATTTGATGCAAAATTTACAAAATAATGAAAATGGTGCAAGAGAAGGGATTTGACTTGGGTTTTAAGGAATATTTCACTAACACTTATCCAACAAACCAATACCTCACATATTTCATAAAAACACACAGATAATCTAAAAAATTAGGGAATGACCACTCTCTCTCTCGATTCACAAACTCGATTCTACTAACCCCCTATTTTTGGGATGTTACAATTCTCCACTCCTTAAAGAAATTTCGTCCTCGAAATTTTTCTTAGTCACGAAATCCTATACTCCTCTATTTAAACTGAGTTGCCACACTTTCGTTGCGCAACTCTAATTTCTAATACAATTCCAGACATGTTTCTCTTAAAACCAACGAATATCTCTTTAAGATCTAATTGCATAAATTTTACTATTGGATTCCTCTACCCTGATTCCAAATTTATTAAAAACTCTACTAACATTGAACAAACAAGTGAAGTCAGAATTAATCGATGTGAAGTACGATTTAGTAAATGTTCCTACATTGACGTCAGATGTGTCTTGGTCCTTGTGATGCCTAGCTGCGTAAACCAGTGCTAGTTGTCTAACTTCAATTCTAATTGGACCCTTTGGAGGAAACTGACTAACCCTCTGATTTTGTGCCGGAGTTGCATCTGTTTACTTGGCGAGGAGCATTCTTTCCCAACATTCGCCTGAATGGCGCTTATCTTAGTATCTACAAATCAAAACCCTAGTTGATCCAACAATTCCTCCAGTAATAACCACTACAATATTTCGTTGGGGTCTAGCTTCTCTAGCCCACTTTAAAGATCGTGGATTTGGATCAGTATAACCAGGCTCTCTCTTATTTTGAATTTTATTCTTTTCCTCTCCCTTGCACTTCAAGCGTTTACGCTCTTCCTCCATCTTAGTCCTCTCAATCATAATCTTGAAAACCTTTTCAAAAACTCCTAGCATCGTTTAGGACACTACATCATCCCCAACCTCCTGGTTTCCGCCTTCATAAGTAGGCACAATTACGGTCTCATTTATTTCAAGGTTAGGCACAATTCCTTGAGGAAAAATAACTTAACCTAGGTAGCTCAACGTTGAGCCCCGCAGTTGTTCATTCATCGGTTGTTCATTACATATCCTACAATCTTAAGTTTGATCTAAAATTTCAAAAAAATAATCACTGGCTACCTTTAGTCAGTTTTCAGTTTCCTATATTACACTTTCAAAGATAATATAAATACTAGATATTTTGGTTCTATGCCTACAATAATAAACATTTAGTGTTTTACCTATAATTTAACAATAGATTTTCTATGGCAACCGACATCGAAGTCTCGGACCTACTTTTCTTTGTATAATATCATTTTCAAGATTTTTCGTGGCTTGTATTTCCCATAATACTGTAAGAGTATGCCCAAAGATCAATCATGAGATGGTTGTAATAACATACTTGATATATCATGTTTATTAATATAAGGCGTTACCATTATTATTTCAGTTTCTTTTCTGTGTGTATAAATAAACTATTTTTATAATAATGTCATGAGAATAATATGAATATTCTGAAAAGGTCCTTAGTCAAATATTATTGTTGGCTAGGACAATAATAATGCATTAAGGCTAATATGTAGTTGATTGATGATAAAGAGTGTCAAAATCAATGCATGAATATGTGTGTTAGAGAACAACATATTGGACTGACCTGCTATGGGTATGTTTCTTGGATTATTATGTAATTGTCACAACATTACTCACAGTGATTAATATATGTATGATCCTTAGACTTGAGATCATCATTATCCCAACATCGTGAGTTGCATATTTTGATATAGTCAAACGTATACCATAATTGGTTGTTCTATAAAGGTTGATGTTGGATATACCACAATCTATGTAGAGGGATATGGTTGATCAATATAGGATAAGTCCCTCCTACATAATGGGAGTAATATCTTAGGCCACTTGATTAAGTGAGACTAGAAATGCATGGCCATGCTCAAATAAGTTGATATGAGATGTCATACTTATTTGTATATCATAGTCTACCAAGATATCAAGGAACATGGGATGGACTATGCAAGTGTGACTATTCCATGACTTGTGTCCATTCCAAAGATAAAAGGGCTTAAGGATTAATGCATGAAAGGTTAATCACAAAAGGTTATGTCGAATCATGACTTTTTGTAACTTAGATAGCAATAATGCATTGCTAGATGCCACTCATTGTTCATAACATTAGAATCGTTCTAATATTACTGCTAACGTTATAAGAACCTACAGGGTCACACCCTATGGTTGAAATGAACGGAATAAAACATAGTTGGTATTGTGTTTGGTTGTCACATGAATTAAATTAATTATAGAATTAATTTAATTGGGCAATCAAATATCGAACATATTATATGTACAAGAATGTTGTACACATAATGAGAACACAGTTCTATTAATATATATGAATTTGGTTCGTATATAAATTTAAATAAATATAGTTTACTGAAATCTTTGTTATAATTAATGTAGTTATAATTTTCGGTTAAAAAATTATTGTATTATTTATTTTAATTATGATTATTATGTTCGGATAAAAAAATATATATACTAATTAAAAAAACCCTAAAAAAAAGATTACGTATTTTTACTTGTGAGGTCTAGCAGCCCTCAAGCAAAGTTTTCTCCAAAACAGTTTTGGAGATTTTCTTCTGTTCATTGTCAAACTGGGGGGATTACGTAGAGGTCGGAATCATAAAAGGTTGCAGCTTGGTTCGATAGTATATCAGAGTTCTCATTGCCGAGGCGTCACTGTCTACTCAGATTGAAATTACGGTAATTTCAAAACCATTATTTCACCCCGATCCATTCCTCGCACATGGATCCATGGGTTGATCAAAATTATTTTTTATTATTAATTTTGTCGCCATGGGGTACCCAAGATTCCAAAGAATACCCTTTTGTTTTCAATGAATGCATATAGATCCATTAAAACCTCAAGCTGAGTTTATGAACCTGGCTCTAATACCACTAAATGTAACCTCCCAAACCCCGCTTAAATGTTATGGCCAGATCGTGAAAGTCACATTGGACACCTAGTCGTCAAACTTACTCTGTTGATAGTTGAAAACCTCCAAAACACTAACTTTTAATAAAATCGCGGTTGCCTTTGTTAATTTTGGGAAAACGTTCATCTAATTAAACCATCCTTTATTAAGTCAAGTTAGCAAAATTGGCGTGGTTTTTAGAAAAAATTCATTGCACGACATTGCCTTTAAAGAAAAACATTTTTGTTTATCTGGCTTATAGCGGAAAAACGAATAAAGTCCCCGATTATTAATTTAGCCAAGTGACATGCTCAATCCAATTTCAGCATATAATTAATATTCAATCCCAAGTATGAAAACCTCAAAACGAAAAGTTACCAAGCCAATTTTTATCTCTGGATTGATATTCCAGTCAGTTTCTTGTCCAATGGATCTGTTCGGTTTTTAAAAACACTAATTTTGATTAATAAAAGAACTTTTTAAATTTGGCCAGGTTCAACAAGCATGCAGTAAAATTTGAAAATATAATTAATGGCTAGTGTCTTGATTTCGAGCGAGTGAATTTTGAATAGTATTTTATTTTCGGTATAAATATTGTTAGTATTTGACAAATATTAAAAGGAAGAAGAAAGAAAATGGAAAAGAAAAGAAAAAAATAAATAAAGAGAAAAATAATGTAGAAGAAAAAAAATTTAAAAATATATTTTAAACTTCCAATGATGATATTTAATGGGTAAATTATAAATTAGTGTAAAATAGATAAAAGATAGTTTATGTACCCTTGTCACCAAAAGAAAAGTTTAGTTAAGTTGGGGAAAATGATAAAAGAGAATGGCAGAGGCAGATTGTTTCAATAAGTAAGAAGGGTGGTCAAAAAGTGGAGCGAAGAAAGTCTACGACGTTGAATCCTGGGTGATAGTGATAATCCTTCTTCCATCCATTTCCTCGGCGATTTCCTCTCTCTTTCTCTTGTAAATATGTATATATAAATTTTCTGTATTTGAAAATTCTTCTTTACAAACAAGATTAAAACTTACATAGCAAGGGCGCGTTACCTTCGGTCACCCACTTTCTCTTTTCTCGATAAACCGCGTTCTTTTTTTGTTTTGTTTTGGGCTTTTAACAGATCCTAAAATGAGTATAACTTCTGTACTTGGAAAGGAGCTTTTTCTCAAGGGTTTTATATTTTGAGGTAAGAGAGAGAGAGAGTTGAACAGAGAAAAAGAAGAAAGAAAGCCAAGATTATGGCAGAGTCTAGGCGCTATGTCCTTACTAATCAACTCGGTACCTATATAATTGGCTCTTCAATATTCTTTTCATTCCCCCCCCCCCACCGGTCCCCCTAGTTTTTTACATCATCTTTTATTTGGGTTTCTAGTGAATGTTGAAATTTGCTTGTTTTAACTCCCTTTTTTTAATGGTTTAGTTTACTAAAATGTAGTGCTCTTGCTTATACTTTAGTTTCTGTGGTGGGTTTTAAATTAATTTGTTCGAGACTATGGCTTCTCATTCGGGTTCTTTTATGCGGAAGAAGAGAAATGGTTAAGCAGAGGGGGTATTAATTTTGTTGAAAAGAGAGAGACTTAGGGTCAGAATTAAAAGGCAAATGAAGCTGTTTTGACTTTCTTCTTCTTTGGTACACAAAACTGTGTATTAATCAAGAATCTTTTTTATTACGAAGTTAATGTGAGGGTTTGAGTAATTTGGTGGTTTTTTACTTTTTGATATTAAGTTATGTACATAGATTTGAGCGAACTCTCTCATCTTGTTTGGTGCAGATATTGATCAAATACTCCTGGAAGCGCAGCACAGGTGGTTAAGACCAGCTGAAATATGTGAAATTCTTAGAAATTATAAGAAATTCCACATTTCTTCCGAACCAGCACATATGCCACCAAGTATGATCTTTTAATTGCATTGTAATGGTTCATGCTGTTAGATGATGATAGGTTGATAATTATCTTGACATCATGAAAATATTGCTCTTTTGATTCTGAAGTTCTATTTCTCCTGCCATTTAGGATAATATTATCATTTGCTTCTTTGAATATCTGCTCAATATCTTTCCCTTGTGGGATTGCAGCTTTCTTTTCTCAAATATTCCACGTCAATGTGCTGTCTTTCAATTCTTTTAATCCTTTTCCTAGGTAATGGAATTGTATTTGGATTGTGCTTCAGATAGAAAATCATTTATGATGTAAATACTATAGTTAAAATGTTCTCAAACAAACCATGTTACTATATTGTTTCTTATTTTCTCATAATGCCATTCTTCTCTCTCTCTGTTTTTTTTTGTGTGTGTGTGTGTGTGTGTGTGTTCAGTCCTCTGATTCCATGGCGGGTCAAATTACATCATTAACTTGACATCTAAATTTAAATATCTTACTTTTTCCTAAAATCTGCTGATATCTTATTTTTCTATTATTCTGGGTTATTAATTTAGCCCCTTGGTTGATGGATAACTTGCTGATTATTGATTACAAAATCACACAGTCCAGTGCTTGTCTTGGTGCATTTTTTAGAGTACTTATTTTGGGTTAGATTCATCCTCTACAATAATGAGCAGAACAAGTTTGCTACTAGTAATTAATGGTTGTTTTGATACTTAAAATATGCTAACATCCTGAATTCAGTTAGTGGCTGTTTTGATATTTAAAATATGCTAACATCCCAAATTGGATTGAATGTCGTTTTGATATTTAAACTATGCTAACATCCCAAATTTAATTATCCAACTGTTTCTGTTTTCAGGTGGTTCACTTTTTCTTTTTGATCGAAAGGTACTGAGATACTTTAGAAAGGATGGACATAACTGGAGGAAGAAAAAGGATGGGAAGACAGTGAAGGAAGCTCATGAGAGACTCAAGGTAAGAGTCAGTGTCATCTTGTTGTCTATGTTGAATTCTTTTGTGGTAAGAAAGAACACATTTTGTATGAAGTTTTCTTTGCTTCAAGTGAAAACCATTGGACAGATGTTGATATTTTCAGGCAGGAAGCATTGATGTTCTGCATTGCTACTATGCTCATGGAGAAGAAAATGAAAATTTTCAAAGACGCAGTTATTGGATGCTTGAAGAGTGAGTCTTTATATGTTTATGGGCCATGTGGCGGTCATTGTTTTGACATTATTGTGTGTGCATTACATTTTCTATTTCAATAATTAAATTTTGCTTTAGTTATACTTGGTTTATTTCACTCAATGAAATAATAGTTAGATGTGATTTACAAAAAAATTCTTCCTCTACTTTGGAGTTGATAGTCTAAACTTAGGTGATGGAGACACTGAGAGTTGAAGGCAATTATATTTTTTCTTGTTCCTGAAAATTACACACTCGTCCTTTAATTTTTCTATTACTAAAATTTGAGCCTAGAATTTATTTTCTTTCATGTCAGTTAAACCGATACACCAAGACAGTTTAGACTGTATCGAAAATTTTCTTTTGCTTACGCCTGTACTGAACTCGGTTTTATCCTCTTCTTTTCCATGATAGGATGCTTCTATATTACATGCATTATTAATTCTGATATTTTGTTTCTACATTCAAAAGATGGCTGTTAAGTCTGAAATTCTGTTGATCGGTTCGACTTTTCTTCTCTAAAATTAGGAAAAAACTTGGTCAACAATCAACTCATATTTATACCTTCAATAAGGTTAACATAATGAAATACCAAAGCTAAGATTCCTTGTCTTTTTATAGTATGTTTTGCATTACGATAATAGACTATTTAGCATGTTGGCAGAGATTTCTAATTTTTGCAATCAATTCTGCTAATGTGGGTCATGTTTTGTTGTTTGAAATGCATGTGCTTTTTGCTTGAAACTGTAATTAGTTTCTCTGCTGCAGAACTAATTTAAGGAATCTCTCTTTGGTTGCTGACATAATTCACTGCTATGTGTAGGGATCTCTCGCACATTGTTCTTGTCCACTATCGAGATGTAAAGGTCAGACCTTTTTCTATCACCTTTTTCTTTTTCTTTCTGCATCTGCTTATCCATCTTTGAAAGAACTATTTGAAGTTTATAATAGTTTTATAGCTTCGTTTGTTAGAAGGTTCTTTGACTGGTAAAAGTTAGAAATTGAAACCCATATATTTCTAGCTTTAGATGATGGTATGGGTGCAGAATTCTGAATATTATTACCTGGCCAAAAAGGAGTTTTAAGAAGTTGATATAAATTGATGGAGCAGCTTTTTGTTTGTAGACATCTTTCTTATCTCTTCATGTGTACATTTTGAAGTGGTACGGTCTGAATGCTCTAAAACAAGTTAATACATTCAATTATGTTCATTTTTACTTGATTTCTTTATTGTGCATGCAAAAATTTCAGCAGGCCAAGAACATAGTTTTCTTGGCTTAAATCAAGGATAAGTATTGTATTTTGTACTGTGTTGATGGTCAGATGGTGTATATTATATGGTCAATATTATATATATGTATATGTATATATACTTGAGCAGTATGAACTTTGTATTGTTTGTTGCTTTGTCCACTACTGTCTTCTCACTCCCGTTAATTTACTTGAGCTATTTCCATCTAAGCTGTGTGGCTATCTCTACCTTGAATGATTGCTCATTTTCTTCCTTCATATTTTCTACTGTCTTTTGGTGCCATTAACTTGGACCAACTGACATTAGGTGGTGAACTTGCCCCTGTTGTACCAGGACTAGGCATTCTATTCGACTTGCCCCAATCTTGTTCTGAATCAGGAAAAGGAAGTTTGTTAGACAGCATTAAGGGAGCAAACAGGAAATTAGAGGGGATAAAAGGCTGCTAATTCCTATATTTTCCCACCCTTTTTCCTGTTGTGAGCATTGCCTTCTGAGCAACTAGACATAGTAAAACATTGCTCCTTAATCTCTTCTAAAACATTAAAGGTCTTTGGCATCACAAAATGTAATTGCAGATTTTCGTATACATTTCTTAACTCTGAACATAATTGAATTTAATATTTGTCTCATTCTCAAGTGTTTTCTGTAAGTTTCTTAATAGTTCCCATGAACAGCCATTTTTTAGTTTTTCTTTTTTACTTTCTGAAATTTTGTCAGGGAAATAGGACAAATTTTAACCGTCTCAAAGAGACTGAAGGAGGTATTCCATATTCCCAAGAAGCTGTAGGAATTGTACCCAATTCTGAGGTGGAAAGTTCTCTGTCTTCCAATTTTCTTCCCAATAATAGTCAGATTCCTTCACAAACTATGGATACAGCAAGCATGAACAGTGTGCATGTGCAGGCATCAGAATATGAAGATGCTGAATCAGGTATGTTTATTTTAGCTAAATATGGCTCAGTTTTTAATAAATGATTAGGTAGCTAATTTAATTTAGTTTGAGAATATGTTGGTTTTGTGAGTAATGAATGCATTAGTCTGTCTTATTCTTACCAATGAAGATGATATTTGATGCAGTGTCTAATCATCAAGCAAGTTCACAGTTCCATTCTTTTCTTGATTCACATCAGCCTGTTGCAGGGAGGGCTGATACCAGATTCTATGATCCATATGTTCATGTATCACATTCAAGTATGTTAATTCTTTGATTTTGTGTTATTCCCTTCTTTCCTGTTGATTTACCTCTCTGTTTTTGCTAACTACTGGCCTTCACTGCTAACAGATAATTGTTATGGGAAGCCATCTATAACTGCTTTTCAACTTACTCAAACTGACAAGGATAGAGAGTATAATGTTGCTGGAATAACGTATGAGCCCCAGAAGAACCTTGATTTCACATCATGGGAGGATGTGTTGGAAAACTGTGATCGTGGGGTTGAATCTGCACAGTATCAGCCACCATTTACCTTGAAACAAAATGATACTGTGGGGCTGCTATTTGACAACAGCTTTCTTAAAAAGCAGGCGTTTGAGGATCAATCACATGCTCAAGAAGAGTGGCAGGTAATGGAGTGATTTACCTCATTTAGCATATGTAAATTCAAGGTGCAAATTGTAGTTTTTGAAACCATGAATTTTTCTCTGCCATAACTATCTTTGATAACGGCTTTGAAAATTCTAGCTTAATACATGCTAAAAGTTGAATTGCACTATTTAAAGAAAAGGCATTAATAATGGCCATTACAGTCATGCCAGCTGTAATTGAAAATTTAGGTCCTTTAAAAGCTATGACCTTATATGATATGCAGTAGTTGCATTGCTGCAGTTTAATGCATAGTGTATGTTCTACCTTTTCTTCTTCCAATTAAGTCCTAATTTGGCCACTAAACAGGGTTATGAGGGTGATTCTTCTCATATAGTGAAGTGGTCATTGGACCAGAAGTTGCATCCAGACCTGAGATATGATCTTACTTCAAAATTTGATGAAGAAGTTAATCACAATCTGCATCCAGAAAAGCAACATGATCATTATCTACTAAATAACCAGCTGACAGACCCCTCAAAAGGGGACCATGAATATGTTCCTAAACCAGATTCAGAGAACTATTTGACACTGGAGGGGAAATCTGTTTACTCTTCTGCTATGAGACCACATCTGTTTGATGGTTCTTTAGCAGAAGGTCTGAAGAAGCTTGATAGTTTCAACCGCTGGATGAGTAAAGAACTTGGAGATGTAGATGAATCGCATACGCATTCCAGTTCTGGGGCCTATTGGGATGAGGTGGAAGGTCAAAATGGGATTGATGTTTCCTCTATTCCCTCTCAAGAGCAGTTAGATACCTTTATGCTGGGTCCTTCTCTCTCGCATGATCAGCTTTTCAGTATTATTGATTTTTCACCGAATTGGGCATATGTAGGCTCTGAAATCAAGGTAGGCTGTATTTTTTTCCATGAAAGGCAAGCAAGCATTGAAATATCAACATTTCACTGATGAGGCTGAAATACTGAATAATTAGTTCCTCACTGTGGTGGAATGTAAAAAACTAGTTTTCTCATGTGTTAACATTTTTTCTTTCCCTCTATTTTCTTTATTTCACACAGGTCCTCATTACAGGAAGGTTCTTGAAAAGTCAAGGCCATGCCGAAAATTGCAAGTGGTCTTGCATGTTTGGGGAAGTAGAAGTTCCAGCAGAGGTCATAGCAGATGGTGTTCTTCGTTGCCACACTCCAAAACATGAGGCTGGCAGGGTTCCCTTCTATGTCACATGCTCCAACAGATTAGCTTGTAGTGAAGTCCGAGAGTTCGAATACCGAGTCAGTCATATCCTAGATATAGATACTGTTGATAATCCTAGCAGTAATGCCATTAAAATTCTTGATATGCGATTTGGTAGATTATTGTGCCTTGGCTCCAGTTCCCCCGCTTCTAACACCAATAGCATCGCTGATATATCCCAGCTGAGCAGTAAAATTAATTCATTGCTGAAAGAGGATGTTGAGGAATGGGACCAAATGTTGGCACATAACTTGGAGGAAGACTTTTTCCTAGAAAAACTAAAGGAGCAGCTGCTCAAAAAGCTATTGAAAGAGAAGTTGCGTGTATGGCTCTTGCAGAAGATAGTGGAAGGTGGAAAAGGCCCTAGCATATTGGACAAGGGTGGCCAAGGTGTTATACATTTTGCTTCTGCTCTTGGATATGATTGGGCCTTAGAACCAACGATAGTTGCTGGTGTTAGTGTTAACTTCCGGGATGTGAATGGTTGGAATGCACTTCATTGGGCGGCATCTTCTGGCAGGTAAGCATCTTGAAAATCTAGTTAAATTATGTTTTGTCTATTTTATTTTTCATCTTTTTGATTAATTTCCCCTACTACCCTATTTTCGAAACAAGCGTTTTCTAGGCTGTAGAGCTCCAGGCCTCCTAAAATAAGGGTCCTAAAATAATGATGTGCTTGTTGTGGTTTGTCTGGCTTCTGCTGACATAAACTGTCTTGAACATCAGAGAACGCACAGTTGCTTCCCTTATTTCATTGGGTGCAGCTCCCGGAGCATTAACAGATCCAACACCAGAATATCCTTTAGGCAGAACGCCTGCTGATCTGGCCTCAGCCAACGGACATAAAGGAATTTCTGGTTATCTTGCAGAATGTGATTTGAGTTCCCATCTTCTATCCCTCAATTTGGATAAGCAAGGCAGTGCCAGTACCACAGATTCTAGACCAGATGTCATACAGAAAATTTTGGAACTAAAGACAGCTCCACTCAACTATGGGGATGCTTCTGATGGCCCATCACTAAAGGACTCATTAGCTGCTGTTCGTAATGCCACACAAGCTGCTGCTCGCATCCATCAAGTCTTCAGGGTACAGTCTTTCCAAAACAGGCAGTTAAAAGAGTATGGTAATGATAAATATGGAATGTCAGATGAGCGTGCACTTTCACTTTTAGCAGTCAAGTCAAACAAGCCCGGACAACATGATGAGCGCGTGCATGCTGCTGCCATTCGCATACAAAATAAGTTTCGTGGTTGGAAGGGCAGAAAAGAGTTTCTGATAATCCGCCAACGCATTGTCAAGATTCAGGTCCATTGCCATTGCTGCTTTAGTTTATTGGCTCTTATAATTCATGCTTTATATTGAGTCGTGATTTTCCTTGACAATCATAATTGTTGAATTGTTGAACCCTAACTTTTAGTTTTGTTTAATTTTTATGAAAGGCTCATGTAAGAGGCCACCAGGTAAGGAAAAACTATCGGAAGATCGTCTGGTCAGTAGGAATTGTGGAGAAGGTGATCTTACGTTGGAGACGGAAAGGAAGTGGTTTACGTGGATTCAAACCTGAAACACTCACCAAGGGTCCTAGCGTATCTGTGCCCTCAAAGGAGGATGACTATGATTTCTTGAAAAAAGGCAGGAAGCAAACTGAAGAAAGGTTGCAGAAGGCACTTGCCAGAGTTAAGTCCATGGCCCTGAATCCTGCAGGCCGAGATCAATATAGTAGGATTAAAAATGTTGTCACCGAGATCCAAGAGAAGGTAATTGAAAACTATGTTATTCCAGCTCTTCATTTTTCTAAAAGTACCCACGTTAGAGTCATGCATAGACATAGGTATGAGATACGATCCTTCAAACATATGAAAATCTTAGAAAAAATTGAACAAAGCCATGTCTGTCACTCACACTCAAGTCATTGAAATGTTCTCTCTAATACATTGTTATTAGTTACTCTTGGTAAGGATATTGACACATGAAAGCTCGGTCTTATTAGAGATGTTTAGATTTTTCACTGAAATCGAGCTTTCGTGAGATGACTCTGCAAGATCTTGGTATCTCATGGATGGTTATCAGTATTAAGAGCTAGAAAGCATGCATGAAAACTAAGTTTGGTTTTTATGACAAATTCTCTCTTTGCATTAACTTGGCAGGTCTTGTACGATAAGGTTCTCAACTTTGCAGGAGAAACGACAGATTTGGACAAAGACTTGATTGATCTCGAAAAACTATTAGATGAGGACACTTTCATGCAGACGGCACCTTGAGCGAACCATATCTTGTGCTGTAATTCAATTACAAATCATGTTCGATTTAATAGCTGGTATATGTACTTATTGGTAAGTGTTGCTAGAATTAATTTGTAAATGTTGGAAGTAGCGATTCATAGAGTGACCCATTACTGATCAGGTGAGATGAGATAACAGCTCCATAGATTTTGGTAATAAAGATGGGTCATGCTACTTCCTACTTTGTTGTAGCTTATTACTTCATTTGCTTATAAATGTTGCCCTTTGCCCAAGTAATGTCCCTTCTTATAAGGTAAGCTATGATTTGGGCTATAGATGCTCCTCCATGCAGATTGCAAGCTTCCCAAGGCAAACTGCAGTATAAAAATGAATGAACCACCTGGATCAGTTATTCAACCTGTGTAAGGTGTCTGGAGGTGGAGGTGTTCATGCGCGCATGATATTAATATAATTTTTGTTTGCCGCCTTGCTTGACCCAAAATGAGTTTAAAAATTTGTTCAAGTCTGTTCATATTTGCAACAAATTAATTAAAGTCCATTTTAGACTTGCTTATATTATTTTAATTTAATATTTAATAATCTTATATAATTTTTATTTATTGAAATTTATATATAATTTTCTTTTAATATTATTTTGGGTAATAAATTTAAGCTTGAGCTCGGCTCATATTTTAAATGAGTTAAATTTTTCTCAACCTCGTATTTTGAATTTAATAGTTTTACTCAAACTCTCAAATTTCGGATAAGCTTTTGGGTCATGAATAGATCTAGATAGGTGTTGGTTGAAATTAAAGTTTAATAGAATATATAAAATTGGTATATCTTGAATCAGTAGAGAATCAATTTAAGTGACAAATTAGATGAAACAGTAAAAGAAAATCCATTATATATTATTTTTAAAAATTGTTTATAATTGAAGAAATCATATATATAGTAATATAAAAATACAATTTAGGAAATTAATCCAATGTGGGTATAGATCAGAAATTGTTATTTGTCATATTATTAAGTCACCATGTGTACATATTCAAAGTTGCAAATTGAATAATAATTTAATTTTGCATTTAAATGCTTAAAATTAATTTAATCAAATATTAAATTTCCGTTTGAATAAGAATATGGGTATGTATATAATGCGTGTGCTAGTGTCATGGGTTGCACATGGGAGCCCGCAACCATGACATATTCGTGCGATCCATCAAGTGGGAAGGACGTCATTTGGCCCGATCGGACTGACCCATTGCTTGAAGAGATTGAAGGCCCATCTACAAGCTTGTCACATATGGAAACATAATCTTCGAGGATATGCAATCGTAGATATGATATGTAATCTTAGAAGATATGACTTTGTAATCTTAGAAGATATGACTTTGTAATCTTAGAGATTTGATTTGTAGATACCTTTCGATCTTAGCCGTTGATGTACTTGATTTGTACTGTTGAATTTGGGGAGGCTCTACTATAAATAGAGGCCTCTCCCCTCATTGTAAATCACTTGAGTTTTGAAGAGTAATAATAATTCTTGAGAGTATTCACTCAAGCTTCTCTCTCTCTTGTGTCCTTGATATTCTGAGGCTTGTTCTTATTTCGTTCTTCGTTCATCTCTGTTTGATCCTTGAGTTGCTTTCGTTTGTGTTGGTTTTCAAAGGGGAATTATCTTGAATCCTCAAATCATGGGTATTAGGTTGACTTAGGCGTTTTTGGGAAGTAAGAAACCGCCTAAGGCTGCACGGATCGTGAGTCGAAAATTCTAAGTCCGTGACAGTTGATATCCGAGCCAGTCTTATGAAAGCACTATTGAAGGATGTCGAAAGAAGTTGGTGAGAATGAGCCAATGGAGACCCGTGGGAGGGCTAGAAAGGCTAGTCGATCGAGGGACATGTTGTCGAGCTTGGAAAATCGAGTGGTCAATCTTGAGGAGTCTGTTGGTGACATGAGGGAGGCACTCGAAGTGGTCCTGACCCGTATGGAGGAACTGAGGGAAGACAGCAAAGAATTTGTGCTGGACACTCTTAGGTCCACTTCGGGCAAGTTGACGGTAAGGGACGAAGCTCTTGAGGCCCTGGTGACTGCTATGAAAGGGGAGATTGCTGAGCTTAAGGGGGAGCTCACAATCTGTAAAACTGCTCTGGGAAGTGGGATGTTGGCTTCGGGACTGAAGCAACGTCATGTGGATGTTCCAAAACTCGAGAAGTTCAAGGGGGCCAGGTCCGCAAGAGAAGTGGATAACTTCCTGTGGGAATTGGAACAATATTTTCGAGCAATGGGCATTGAGGATGATGCTACTAAGGTAAACACTGCTTCAATTTACTTTGCTGATGTTGCTCTCTTGTGGTGGCGACATAGGTCCACGGATGAGAACGTGGAGGAACGACTATTGGGACTTGGGAGGAACGATTATAGATGATTGGGCACAGTCAATGACTATTGTTGTAAACAACAACAATTGGTCAAAAGAAAAGTTTTTAAACTATTTTGGTGGAACTTTTCAAGGTGTTGTTCTTCAATTTCTTAGACGATGGGAAGAGTCTGAGAAAGGAAAAGAACAAAAGGAGCTTTTATTAAACCAAATAGAATCTCCTAAAGACCTTTTAAAAGGTTTAACCTCAATTCTAAAAACAGAATTTTGTGGTTATTGTGATAAAAAAGATCAAGATAGTGTAGCTAGTTACACACTCTCAAAAATAAAATTATGTGATATTAGATATTTAGAAGAATTTTCTAAAAAATTCCTTCATGAATATCAAAAATTAAAAAATGAAAATATAGAGTTTTGGAAAAACCAATACTTCCATAAGTTACCCCCACCTTGGGATGAGATATGTATAAACAAATACGTATCTTACTTAGATAAGCACTGTAGAAACTCAGGGCTTTCGAAAGATAATATAGATACTATAGGTAATAGAATTAACTTTGCAAAAGAAAGAATAACTTTATATTGTTTGCAAAGTAAAGCGGCTAAACAAGTCAAAAATAAGTTAAGTCATAAATATTGTTCTAAAATTTTAGAAAATGAATGGGAGTTTGGGTGTAAACAAATATATCCCAATACTTATAAAAACGTAAAAAATATAAATTAAGAAAATGGAAACCATGTAATAAAAAATTCTCTGGTAAAAATCAAAAGTGGTTAGGAAAAAGAATTCCAAACCAAAGAAACAAATTTGTAAATGTTTTATTTGTGATGAAGAAGGTCTGGAATTCATCCCATTCTCTATATAAAATAGATTTTAATAATAAATCCTCAGCTTCATTTTCTTTAGTTGTTTTTTCAACTAAAAATAATGAAAATCTGGTAAGAGCTCTTCGGAAATTAGCTCTTTGATTTGAAATATGGGTTTTCCATATTTCGTTTATAAAATCATAAAATTCTGGTGATAAACCAGGGTTATAAAAATATTTAATTTTTGAAAGATCTTTTAATTCTTGAATATGGTGCGAGTGAAAAGAAAGGGAAGCATGGAAGGGAAAACATTGTCGGCAATCCAATTTGCCAAAGGAGTACGTAGAAATGAAGTCTCCTATTTAGCCACCTTAAGGGACAATGTGGATGAGAAGTCCGAAGGGGAAATTCCAAAGGAAGTGAAGCAGTTGCTGGAATCATTTCAAGATGTGTTGCCTATGGAGTTGCCCAAAACATTGCCACCTAAGAGGGAGGTGGATCGCAAGATTGAATTGTTGCCCAATACTGAGCCGCCAGCAAGGGCACCATATCGAATGTCTCCGCCTGAGTTGGAGGAGTTATGGAAGCAGTTAAGGGAACTTTTAGATGCCGGGTTCATTAGACCTTCCAAAGCCCCATTTGGTGCACCAATGCTATTCCAAAAGAAGCATGATGGGTCCTTGAGATTGTGCATTGACTATAGGGCCTTAAACAAGATCACTGTGAAGAACAGGTATCCCATTCCTCTTATTGCAGATTTGTTCGATCAACTTGGTAGCTCGAGATGGCTTACTAAGTTGGATTTGTGATCGGGGTACCACCAAGTGAGAGTAGCCGAAGGGGATGAGCCCAAAACAGCCTGTATGACTCGGTACAGGTCTTTTGAATTCCTAGTGATGCCTTTCGGGTTGACAAATGCTCCGGCCACGTTTTTCACCCTAATTAATAAGGTATTGCAACCCTTCTTAGATCGCTTTGTGGTTGTTTATCTTGATGACATTGTGGTGTATAGTAAGACACTTGAGGAGCACGTGGGACATTTGAGGGAGGTGTTCCAAGTTCTACGGGAAAATGAGTTGTATGTCAAAGAGGAAAAATGCTCATTTGCCCAACGAGAGGTGCCATTTTTGGGCCATATTGTGGGAGGTGGCACGATCCGAATGGATACAAGCAAAGTTCGAGCAATTGCCGATTGGGAGCCACCAACCAAGGTAACGGAGTTGCGGTCTTTTCTTGGGTTAGCAAACTACTATCGACATTTCATTGAAGGCTACTTTAAGATCACTGCACCCTTGACGGACTTGTTGAAAAAGGGTAAAGTATGGGACTGGGACTCTTGGTGCGGAAAATCATTCAACCAAGTAAAGCAAGCAATGATGAGTGAACCTGTACTTGCTTTACCAGAATTTTCAAAAGCCCATGAGGTACATATGGATGCTTCAGACTATGCAATTGGGGGAGTATTGATGCAAGAGGGGCATCCAATTTCTTTCGAGAGTCGAAAGCTTAATAAGACGGAACGGAGATACACTATCCAAGAAAAAGAGATGATTGTTGTGGTACATTGTTTGCGCACATGGAGGCACTATTTGCTGGGTTCCAGGTTTGTGGTATTCACTAATAATGTTGCAAATAGTTATTTCCTAACCCAGAAAAAGTTGTCCCCCAAACAGGCTCGTTGGCAGGTTTTCCTAGCGCAGTTTGATTTTAGCATGAAGTACAAGCCGGGGAGTGCCAGCACTGTGGCTGATGCGCTTAGCTGGAAGATGGAATTTGCAACGATAAGCCAACCCAATAGCCCATTATTAGAGCGCATTCAATAAGGGTTGTCCCACGATCCCATGGCCAAAAATTTGATTGAGCTTGCCAATGATGGAAAAACGAGGCAGTTTTGGCTCGAGGGAGAATTACTATACACCCAGGGACAACGTCTATATGTGCCTCACCATGGGAACTTGCGAAAGGAAGTCATGAAAGAATATCATGATTCAAGATGGGCTGGTCATCCGGGCATACACCACATTTTGGCTCTCTTAGAGGATCGATTTTATTGGCCTTACATGGGTGACGATGTGGAGACTTATGTGAAGACTTGTTTGGTGTGCCAAAAAGATAAAATCGATTTAAAGGCTCCTGCTGGCTTGCTACAACCTTTACCTATTCCGGAGTGCCCATGAGAGAGTTTATCCATAGAATTTATTGTAGGTTTGCCTAAATCTGATGGATTTGCAAGCATTTTTTTATTATAGTGGACAGGTTTTCGAAGTATGCAACCTTTATCCCCGCAACCAAGGAGTGTCCTGCTGAGGAGGTTGTTCGCTTGTTTCTTAGACATGTGGTGAAATATTGGGGAGTGCCGCAGTCTATCATCAATGATCGAGATGGGCGATTCACGGGACGATTTTGGACGGAGTTGTTCAAGTTAATGGGCTCAAGCTTGAACTTTTCAACCAGCATGCATCCACAAAATGATGGGCAAACTGAACGAGTGAATGCGTTGTTAGAGATGTATCTTCAGCACCATGTGAGTGCCACACAAAGGGACTGGCCAAAGTTGTTAGATGTGGCTCAATTTTCATACAATTTGCAAAAAAGTGGGGCGACAAACCAGAGTCCTTTCGAGATAGTGACAGGGCAATAGCCACTTACACCCAATGCTGTTGCAACTCGTTATGGGAGACCGAATCCAGCAGCTTATTGATTTGCGAGAGATTGGCAAGAGCAAAACGATTTGTCTAGGGCTTGTCTACACAAGGCAAGTAAACATAAAAAGAAGTGGGCGGATCAGAATCGAAGGGATGTGCAATATCAGGTCGATGACTCAGTCCTTGCTAAACTAGACTTGATTTTGCGACACAATGGGTTGCATAAAGGGCTTGTACGACGATATGAGGGGCCGTTTCGAGTGGTGAAGAAGGTAGGCAAGGTGGCCTACAAGCTTGAGTTGCCTGAAAAATTCAAACTCCATCCAGTGTTCCATGTGAGTATGCTTAAGCCATTCCATAAAGATGGGGAAGACCCAAAATGAAATGAGTCCAAACGAGCACCAATGGGGGTAAAAGTCGCATATGATAGAGAGGTTGAAAACATCGAGGGGGTTCGTGTGATCAGACGGAATTACTATCGACCGCGGCATGAATACTTAGTCTGATGGAAGAGATTTCCCGATAGTGAGACAAGTTGGGAACCCACTGAAGCCTTGTGGCAATTCCAAGACAAGATAGATCAGTACCATGCAGAGGACGCGACGAGGGCGTCGCTAGATTCAGTGGGGGAGAATGTCATGGGTTGTGCATGGGAGGCCACAACCATGACACATTCGTGCGATCTATCAAGTGGGAAGGAGGTCATTTGGCCCGATCAGACTAACCCATTGCTTGAAGAGATTGATGGCCCATCTACAAGCTTGTCACATATGGAAACATAATCTTTGAGGATATGCAATCGCAGATATGATATGTAATCTTAGAAGATATGATTTTGTAATCTTAGAGATTTGATTTGTAGATACCTTTCGATCTTAGCCGTTGATGTACTTGATCTGTACTGTTGAATTTGGGGAGGCTCTACTATAAATAGAGGCCTCTCCTCTCATTGTAAATCACTTGAGTTTTGAAGAATAATAAGAATTCTTGAGAGTATTCACTCAAACTTCTCTTTCTCTTGTGTTCTTGATATTCTGAGGCTTGTTCTTATTTCGTTCTTCGTTCATCTCTGTTTGATCCTTGAGTTGCTTTCGTTTGTGTTGGTTTTCAAAGGGGAATTCTCTTGAATCCTCAAATCGTGGGAGTTAGGCTGACTTAGGTGTTTTTGGGAAGTAAGAAACTGCCTAAGGCCGTACGGATCGTGAGGCGAAAATTCTAAGTCCGTGACACTAGTATTCCCTATGATCATACTTCCTAGTAAAAAAAATACAAAGTATAACATTAATTTTAAATTTAAACACTCCCATTAATGCTTAATAATTGCTAACTTTCGGTGAACAATTTCATTGTCTTTTTTGATAAAAAAATGATTTATTTGGCCAAATTATGAAAAATTTCATTGTCTTAATAATCATAGTTGAGGAAAAATGTCGAATTCTCTCTACGTTAACAATGATGGTGCTTCTCTTAGGGGAAATACTTATGATGACTCTAGTCTCGCCGGAGATCAAAACACGAAAAACGTATTGTTTAAGGATCCCAATCCAGTTTTGGACTTGGAGATGGCTGATGGTTCAAGTCCGATGTCAAGCCAGTCGCAGAAAGAGATGCTTTTGAGAAAGGATTCTTAAGACCAATGAAGGGGGAAGGGAGTGGTTATTTATGATGTGGAAGAATATTTCGACTTACTTGACGGAGATATCAAAGAGTCGACTGTAAATGGAATCCTGTCGACTGAACTCTCAAACAGGATAAATCAACTTCTAATTAAGCATATGGCTACCACGATGGTGTTTAAACTCTTAGGGAGAAACATAGGCTTTGAGGCACTTCAAAATCGGATATATAGCCTATTGAAGCCATCCATGCCCTTTCATTTGATAGATATTGAAAATGGGTATTCTTGGTGAAATTCCGAAATTCAGAGGATTACGTTAAGGTTCTTTCTGAAGGGCCATGGGCTATTTTCGGTCAATACCTAATGGTTCAACCCTGGATAATAGACTTCAATCCCGCTAAACCTTACCCAAGTGTAGTCATGACATGGATCCGATTTCTAGGGCTCCCAGGTCATATGTGTTGGAACGCCGGCACCCCTACGGTGCAGCGGAAAAAATAAAACATTTGGCGATCCTAACCATGGATCCATGTGTGAGGAACGAATCGGGGTGAAATAAAGGTTTCAAAATTACTAAATCTTTATTCTGAGTAGACAGCAACGCCTCAGCAATGAGTAATCTGGTCTACTATCGAACCAAGCCGCAATCTATCGTGATTCCGGCCTCTACGTAATCCACCTAGTTGAAAATGAACGGAAGGAATCCCCAAAACTGTTTTTGGAAAAGACTTTGCTTTGACGACTGCTAGACCCCAAGCAAAGAAAAAACAAGATTTTTATATCTATTTTTAGGGTTTCTAGAAATTAAATAAATATAACAATGTTTTAAACCGAAAATTATAATAATATTAATTATAATAATGATTTCGGTAAACTATATATTTATTTGAATTTATATACTAACCAAATTCATGTTCTCATTATGCGTACAACAACCTTGTACATAATGTGTTCGATATTTGATTACCCAATTAAATTAATTCTATAATTAATTTAATTCAAGCGACAACCAAACACAATACCAACTATGTTTTATTCCGTTCATTTCAACTATAGGGTGAGACCCTGTAGGTTCTTGTAACGTTAGCAGTAATACTAGAACGATTCCAATGTTACAAACAATGAGTAGCACCTAGCAATGCATCATTGCTACCTAAGTCACAAGAAATCATGATTCGACATAACCTTTTTATGATTAATCTTTCATGCAATAATCCTTAAGTCTTTTATCTCTGGATTGGACACAAGTCATGAAATAGTCACACTTGCATAGTCCATTCCATGTTCCTTGATATCTTAAGTAGACTATGATATACAAATAAGTATGGCATCTCATATCAGCTTATTTGAGCATGGTCATGCATTTCTAGTCTCACTCAATCAAGTGGCCTAAGATATTACTCCCATTAGGTAGAAGGGACTTATCCTATATCGATAAACCATATCCCTCTACATAGATCGTGGTTTATCCAACATCAGCCTTTATAGAACAAACATTTATGGTGTACGTTTGACTGTATCAAACTATACAACTCACGATTTTGGGATTATGAGGATCTCAAGTCTGAGGATCATATATGTCGAAACCATTTTTTATTGAAAAAAAATTTTGTTGTCGACTTAAAAATGAAAATTGAGAGTCGCCACCGATCATTTATTGAGGTGTGATCGGCTCACCTTGAAAATGATTTTGATCTGCGAAATTTGAGAAAATAGGTTCGGGAGTCCGTTACGCACGAGGAAGGGTTAGCAACCTGGTACCGAATCGATTGTTTAATGTCTTAGTGTCGAAATTTTGAAAAGATTTTAAAATACGATCCTTCGAAAAGAAAATTTGAGTAAAATGAATTGGATGATAAGACTCGTTTATTTCAAAGAAATAAATTATCGCACTCAGTAAGTTAGAGTGTAATATTTCAAATCTTCAAAGTTAAGTTTATCCTTTGACTTTTAAAACCTATGCATTTTGAGAAGGATATCGGATTATTTGGGTCAAATGAGAAAATCAAAACCCAGTAAGTTAGGGTTCGATTTCACAAAATTCCTAAATGTCGAACATTGCCTTTATTTTTAAAATCCTCGTCTCGAGAAAATAACACGTCATATCCAATGCGTTAGGACACAACGTGTCGAATTCCCGAGCATGGGTTTTTATTTGAAATTTGTATGTTTGAAAAATTTCGATTATTTAGATTCGACGAGGAAAATTGGAAGCCAATACGTTAGGGCTCAATTCTCTCGAGGATTCCAAACTTCTAGTATTTTGAAGATTTTTGAATAAATTGGTTTTGATACTCAAATGATATTAAGCATAACTTTTTAAACGAATAAAGTATGATGGAGCAATAATGCACATTCTGAAGTGATAATTAAGAATTTAAATATACACTAATGTATAAAGTATAACCAAGTAAATAAGCAATACAATACATAGAAGTGATAATTTCATATCCCACATTGTACAACATTCAAAGATTAAACGAATCATTAACCAACTTCAAAGGTCTACTACATGAATAAGAATATTTAGATGAATTTTAAGCAGATGTTATGAAAATTAAGGTGCGTAATAATATACATGTATTAATTTAAAAAGTAATGCATAGGGATTGAAAAACTTTATAAATATAATGGTCTATATAACAATATGTAAAAGTTGAAATATACAAAACGTTCAAAAGGTAAATTTTAAAAGAAAAATAAAGCATCAAAAATATATATAAATTTTATCAAACCTTCAAAAAAATGCATATTAATAAAAGATAAATTAAGTAATAATATATTAAATTTTCCTTGAAAACGATAATGAATAAAAAACTAATGTATAATGCATTCAAATAATATAATTAACAATTTAAATAATATATTTTATATTTTAAAATCATACTAATAACAAGTTTAACAATAATAACAAACCTAAATATTGAAGTAATGTTTAAATATTAGAAATAAAAATGTCAAAATAAGAATTAAATGTGTTTATCATCAAATAAATAAAAAATAAATTGCAACCGAAATTAAGAAAGAAAAGCTAAATTGTTAGTTGATTCAAAGTTGAGGGATTTAAACAGCAATTAAACGCACGAATCTGGATGCTCAAATCCAATAAATGAAAACGTGGATCTAAATGAAATTAAAACCAAATATGCAGTTCAAATTAAAAGAATAAAATCAAATTGAAGCCATACAAAACATCAAGGGACCAAAACAACAAATATACGCACAGGTCTAGGCATTCAAACAATGGAAACGACGCCGCATAACTATGGATTAAATTGAAATCAAAATAAAATGCGATAACAAATTAAAAAAATAAAAGGAAACCGAATTGAAATGAAAGCTAATGCGGAGGGACCGAATATGCAAATGTCCCCTTTATTTCAAAAGGTACGGATCCTCCCCGAATCAAGTCGGATCATCGGGTCAAGGCACTAAACAGTGCCGTTCTTCTTTGAAAACAGTTAAAACACAAAAAAAACCTAAATCTAAAGGTTTTAGTTCTAAATGGCAGAAGAAAGGGAGAGCACCGCTCCGCATTATGACCGTTCATCGGCCCCCCAAAGCCTTCACTCGACTCCGATTAACGACGGAGGGAACAAAGATCCGGCTTCGCAACAAAGGTAAAATCCTTACCCCTCATTTCATTTCCCTTTCTCAGACCATAAATCAAAAGAAAAGAAAAAAGAAACAAAAAAAGAATCGAATGAAAAAGATCAAGAAAAAAACCTTCTTTTCAATTTTTCTTTTTGTATTGATTTCGTGTCTGTGTGCGTAAAAAACCCCCATTACAGATTTAAAATCGGCTTTTTATAGCCAAAAATTACAGAGAATTTTATCTTTTTCTCTATCCTATTCACTGAATTTTCGTTGTCATTGTTGCCGCTCTTTTCGTTCGTCTTTTTGTTGCTTTGTTTTTTGTTTGCTGCAGGTACTGGAGTACGGAGGTGGTGGCGTGGCGCGCGTAGAGAGGAAAGCTGAAGGCGGTGCGTTGCGAGGCTGCTGCGGTGGCTTAGGCCGATTGTTGCTACCTAGGGTTTCTGGTGTCTGGGAAAGTCTGGGGCTAGGTTGGGTTTTGATTTTGGGCTGTTAATTTGGGTTAACGGGTTGGTGTTGGGGTTCATTGGGTATTTGGATTTTGTAATTGGGTTTGGGCTTAATTTAACTTGGTTTGTAAAAAAAAACTGGACTGTTCAATAATGGCATTTTAATTTTATTTGTTTTTATATTTGATTTATTTTTTGTTTGTGTTTTTGGGCCCGGGCAAATTGGGCCTTTTACAGTTTCCCCTCTTTGCTCATTGTCGTGTAACGGGAATGAAGCAAAGACTAAAAAGGGCCAATTTCGCTCGGTCGTACTGGACCTTGGTGCTCTTCTTCTTCACGTAGCCTCATTCCATCCTACTGCATCTTCAGAGGTATATAAATTGCTTCGATCCATTCCACCACAACGTCGGGGCGATAGGATTCGTAACTCATAACTTTTAAAAAGAACAAAATTTGTTATCTCTAGTCGGCAAGACTTGATGCGATCTGCTCTACTGCAACTTCAGAGAGATAAGATCTATTACTTTAATCCGCTCCACTACAACTTCTGGGAGATAGGATTATCAAATTCAATCTGCTCCACTGCAACCGATGGAGGCAAGGCTTCGTTTTCGATCTGCTTCGCTGTTAATGCAAGAAGGCAAGATCTGCTATCTTTAACCAGCTCCACTGCAATCGATGGAGGCAAGGCTTGGGTCTTCGATCTGCTTCGCTGTTAATACAGGAAGGCAAGATCTGCTATCTTTAACCAGCTCCACTGCAACCGATGGAGGCAAGGCTTTGTTTTCGATCTATTTCGCTGTCAATGCAGGAAGGCAAGATCTGCTATCTTTAACCAGCTCCACTGCAACCGATGGAGGCAAGGCTTTGTTTTCGATCTGCTTCGCTGTTAACGTAGGAAGGAAAGATCTGCTATCTTTAACCAGCTCCACTACAACCGACGGAGGCAAGGCTTTGTTTTCGATCTGCTTCGCTATTAATGCAGGAAAGCAAGATCTGCTATCTTTAACCAGCTCCACTACAACCGATGGAGGCAAGGCTTTGTTTTCGATTTGCTTCGCTGTTAACACAGGAAGGCAAGATCTGCTATCTTTAACCAGCTCCACTACAACCGATGGAGGCAAGGCTTTGTTTTCGATCTTCACTGATCTGTTCTCTGGGGAACATGACCTGTATAATGAACCTAATTATGCCTAATGATTAGGATGGCATGATCAAAATGAATCAAATGCTCCTAACTAGACATGTGTGAATGGTGTTTGCATGAATGCTGAATTTTATTTTTCCGAGAACGATCCCACCTAGGTTGTCATTACTCGAAGTTTATTAAGGCTTTGTGACTGACGTGCTATAACTCCTTCTTGCTTGACTGAATTTTCTGAAGAAACATTTAGCCAGGTTGCCCCCACTGTAGAAGTTTAATCCATTGGGGCAAAAAATTTGTACCATCATTCTCCCACTGTAATCCAAGTAGAAATATGGCTTTTCCTCAATCCTCTCTTATCCAATTCAAGGATACAAGATCTACATCGTTCTGGTTCCTTAAACCATTCCCAAGGTGTCGTACCAAAGACTTATGTGCAAATGAAGGCTCTCTTCTCCAAGGTAACCTCTTCCTATTGCCTGATGAATCATTGCTTGCTTGTTTATGTAAGCTTTGTCACCAACATGGCGTCTTGTCAATTAACACATTTGACAACAAAAATTCAAAGAGAAAGTCTAAATTTAGACTATTCCTTCTCAAATTTCCAACCTTTAAATTTGGTGCGTTCTAAACAATAGTCCTGTTTCAGGCTCCTATATTATTTAGAAACTTTTTAGAGTAATATGCAAAACTTCCTTTGTGAAAGTTTTATTAGTCCATTAATCATTATTCCAATGCAACATGTTTGCAAAGAAAGGTCATAACAATGGATAAGGATAAAGTTGGTTCTGAGCATAGCTCGAAAGAACAAATTATCGAAAATAGTAAAGAAGGATGACAAAGGAATTAATTGGGAATGTAATATATTGGAAAAGAAAAAGGTATTCTAAGAACAACAAATAATATGAGAATTGGGTGCCCCAGATATCGCAGCTTGAACTTCTCTGTACAAACTTTCTGAAGACCATTCTGAGTTTGACATGTGTTTAGGAGATCTACAGTGCTTTGTCGATGCCCCAAGATGTCGCCTATCCTTTCCTATTGATTTAGGCATAGCAAGATCACCACATGCCCCAATATGATCAAAATTCGAATCGCTCTGATCAATTCATGCCCCCATTCCAATCAATATTTGAGCTGCCCTTTTCGGGTTTTCAACTCAAATCCCCTTTGGCCTAAGGTGCCCTTTGCGGGTTTTCCCCTTAGCCTCTCCGTCATTACTTTTCATTTTTCATTTTCATTTTTTCATTTTTCACACTTTTTTTTGACTCGAAGTTCCCTTTGCAAGTTTTCACCTTGGTCCTTTCTTCGTTTTTAAACGAATTATTTCTTGATTGGATCCGAGTTTACAGGATTTGGCGAGTTTTACCATCTATCCTACTCAAGATCAGAGCTTCTCCGGAAAAGGCCTTTGGCACCCATTTTTCTCTAAAATCCTTTTGTGTAGGAAGAATCTTTCTCCAAATTAGGTTCCCCTTATGGAATTCTCTGAGGCAAACCTTTTGATTGTAGGCTCACATTATTTGCCTTTGGTACATCTGCCTATACTGAATAGCTTTTAGCCTTTTCCTTTGATCAGATTGGATTCATTCTACTTAACTAAAACCCAGAGAACAGGGATTTCTACTTCAATTGGTAGAACTACTTCCGTCTTGTAAACCAGAGAAAACAATGTTGCCCTAGTCAAAGCTCCGATAAACGTTTTAAAAAGCAAAGAAGGCAGATGGTAACTTCACATGCCAACCCTTGTAAGTCTTAGTCATTTTTGCAATTCATTGTTTTGCAATACAGTGACAAACCGTGGTGTCTGATTTTGAATTGATTACAGCCCTCAACTATCGTGCTGTCATTTAAGTTCAATGCATTTTCAAACATCATCTTATCTGGAATAAGCATATGACGACATTGGCGTATGAAGAAGCCTCTATCCCTTTGATGAAGTAATTAATGACCGCAACAGTGAAGCAATGCCCATTAAAAACCTTCATGATGGAGATGTCCATGCCCCATTTTGCTCAAAATTTGAGTCGCCCTTTTCAGGTTTTCAACTCAAAACCACCTTTGGTCACAAAGTGCCCTTTGCGGGTTTTCGCCTTGGCCTCTCCTTTTCTTTTCTTTTCCTCATTTTTTTATTTTGATTTTTTTCATCTAGATTTTTCTCTTTTTCGTTCTTCTTTCTTTTTCTCTCATTTTCAATTTGACCTTGATTTTGATTTTTCTTTTTCTTCTTTGTTTTTTTTAATTTTTTTGAGCTCATAGGGTTAGGCAAGTCCTCGTTATCCCTTTCGAAGAATCTTCTTTGATATCGGACTTCCTTCATAGTGCCTTTTGGGGTGACACTGTGACTGAAAACTTTTGATCTTCCTCTTCCATCAGGATGAGATGCAACAAAACTTGAAGAGATGAAAACTCAACTTCAAATGGGCAAAGCTATCCTGAGCCAACGAGAAAGGCATTGCCTCGACAAAGAATTGCATTGTTCATACTGCAAAGTTCTGTCATCGCGCTGTTGTGCAGATTTCATTATCAGCGGTTAACCCAGGTGTATCCTGTTATAACCATACAAAGGCCTCTTTGAACTCTAGAGGTGACTCGACGAGGCGTTGCTCTATCTTTGCAGTCAGGTCAGTTCTAATCTTCACCAAGCTCACAATTTCTAATGGTTCCTTGTGAAGTAGGTCTGTCTATCCTCCTGCTCAACCCTTCTCGATAAGTCCGGAGATAAGCTACGATCTATGTCATTTCCAAAGTCATGAGATCCGTCTAAACACATGCCTCACTCAAGAGGAAAATCTGAGTCTGTAGCAGTGTCATTCATGTCATTGATATCTGAGGACCCATAGCAAGTACCAAAGAATATACAAAAGAATGTGTAAATTCATGAATAATACAATATGATTATGAATGAATGAATGATGTGGAAGAAAATCCAAAAGAATAAAATAATCAGAAATAATTATTCAAAAAGAATGAAATAACATTGGCTCAAAAGTGATCGCAAAGATGTATTTCATTAAAATAATAACGTTCAGACATGAGCCTATTTCACAAAGGAAATTTCTATCATTTTTAGGCTAAAAACAACAAAAATGTTCTGAACATTACTTTAAAAAAGCTCTAGAGACTATAGGGTTTTCTTCCATAGTCGAATTGCTTAGAACATTTCCACGTATATAAGGGCGGATATCTAACAAGGTCCCTTCTTCAGTTGCTTGTGCGTTGCATTCACTCCATTTATTAATTATGATTGGGTAATGGATTTTCCGCACTAGAGGAATCATAAAATTTAACGACTCCCATACTGATAAGCCTTTCAATTAGTTTTTTAAAGGCAATGCAATTTTCTATGGAATGCCCCGTCATTCCCGCATGATAATTGCATTGTGCATTTGCGTCGTGCCATCTGGGGTACAGAGGCTATGGAGGTTTTGTGTAGAGAGGGGCAACAATCTGCGCGTTGAATAAGATTTGATACAGCTCCTTATACGACATCAAAATTGGCGTGAACTGGAGGTTCTCAGTGCCTTGTTTCACATAAGATTCTTGTCTTGATGAACCTTGTTGAATAGCGACCCCTTTACTTGGATGACTTACTGACCTTGAGTAACTTGTGTTGTTCACCTCATTTTCTCTTCTCCTTGGGGTTGACCTCTTATTACTCTCTTCCGCCTCAATTTTTTCGGCTCTTATAGAATTCTCAATCATTTCATCATTCATAACTATGTCAAAAAAGCTTTTTGTTGCGCTTCCTAACATATGCGTAATGAACGGGGCCTTCAGTGTATTAATGAAGAGCATTGTCGTCTCTTTCTCCAAGAGGGGTGGCTGAACCTGGACTGCAACCTCCCTCCACCTCTGTGCATAATGCCTAAATCTTTCGCTCAATTTCTTTTCCAAATCTTGCAAGGTGATTCTATAGGGAACCATATCCGTTACATGACCGTATTGTTTCATGAATGCCTGTGCTAGGTCCCTCCATGAACCAATCTCGGTACGACTCAACTGGTTGTACCATTTCGACACTGCTCCAATGAGGCTATCCTGAAAACAATGTATTAATAGCTGATCATAGTTAATATACCCAGTCATTCTCCTACAGAACATGGTGATATGGGCTTCTGGGCAACTGGTCCCACTATATTTCTCAAATTCAGGCATCTTGAACTTGTGAGGGAGTACTAAATCTAAAACCAAGCTTAGATCTTTTGTATCGATTCCATGGTGACTTCCGGCGCTTTCCAAGGCTTTGAATTTTTCCTCCAACCATTTACACCTATCTTCCCACTGTTTTGGCAATTCTGCGTTCGTCTTTCCTTCCTCAGCTGCTTCATCAAAATTCGGATGGCAAGATTAACCAGACTATCACCAGGGTTAGGACCTGATCCAGCCAGAAAGTTCATCGGTAATGAAACATCGGTTTGAAACCTCTGTGGCCCAATCGAAATAGAGGATCTGCGCGGAGGTACCTTGGTCTGAGTCTGCGCATGCAGAGGCGTAAAGCCTAGAGGATAGATAGGTCTATCATTGTCTTCTTTTTCATCATTTATCATAGGACCTTTCCCCTTATTAATTCCTTTTAGTAATTGCGTCAGCTCAGTCATCATGTCTTTTTGAGACTCCCGCATCCTTTCTGTCATGTCCTGTTGAATTTTTTCCAATTGCTCATTCATTTGTTTCAGTAGCTAATCTTGCATTTGTTTTTACATTTGCTCCAATTTCTCTAATCTTTGATCCATTTCCTTAGTTTTGTGACGAGTACCGTAAGGATGTTTGGTTGGTTGATTTTCCAAATTAGCTGAAATAAATTTACTTGTTTAGACTCTTTCAATGGATTTTAATGCATATGATGCAGATGTATGAAATGCATGCCTAAAGAGACGTTGATTCTGATTCAATTACATTTAGAAAACTTTTCTAGAAAGCAAATTCCTTTACATAAAACGGATACATGTACGGCCTCACCCTCATATTCCAAGAAACAACATCGATCTTTTTCTTCATGCGCATGTTTGAGATAATCTCACCAATTTCCAATAGACGCCACTGCTAACTCCTTTCCTTGATCTTGGTCGCAAACTCTTCCATGTGTTTTTTCAGAATATATTAAGGTAGCCGTATTATTTTCCACTTTATCAAGGAATCCGTATTCCATGACAAGCTTTCTAATTTAGTAATTGGACTTGAATCAATATCTCTTTCCTAAGATGCAAATACAATGCAATCACAATCAAAACACAACAAAGGGGTTAGTACAAAACAGAAGTAAACAAGGAAAACAGAAGTACCTAGTCGGGTGACTACTAGGGGTTTGGAGTGGCTCTACCTAGGTTAAGTTCCTAAGTCCACTATATGAGGTTTGGTTCTAAAGTCAAGGTACCCGAACCAGCAGGTTCCTCGATCTTCACCCATTATAGGCTCATACAGAGCGAGTTCGATTCAGGGGAATACATTTCCCTATGGCTGCACGGAGATGAAAATCTCACGAAGACATAGGTACGGATGTATCCCGAAAGTGATTCACTATCCTGCACGGAGGTGAAAACCTCACGAAGGAGTAGCTTCTCACTCCCACTTAAAAGGACAAGACTAAACAGTCTTATGCAATATGATGCCAAAATATACAACTCAATTTACAATAATCATGCAAACCAGTGCAAAGAAAAGATCGCAATTTTTCAAATCAATTTTCGAAAATAAGACAGAAAATAATCAATTTTACGGCTTGACTCTCTAAAGATCCCCAGTGGAGTCACCAAGCTGTCGAAACCATTTTTTATTGAAAAAAACAAAAAAAAATTGTTGTCGACTTAAAAATGAAAATTGGGAGTCGCCACTGATCCTTTATTGAGGTGTGATCGGCTCACCTTGAAAATGATTTTGATCTGCGAAATTTGAGAAAGCAGGTTCTGGAGTCGGTTACGCACGAGAAAGGGTTAGCATCCTCGTAACGCCCAAAATTGGTACCGAATAAATTGTTTAATGTCTTAGTGTCGAAATTTTGAAAAGATTTTAAAATACGATCCTTCGAAAAGAAAATTTGAGTAAAATGAATTGGATGATAAGACTCGTTTATTTTAAAGAAATAAATTATCGCACTCAGTAAGTTAGAGTGTAATATTTCAAATCTTCAAAGTTAAGTTTATCCTTTGACTTTTAAAACCTATGCATTTTGAGAAGGATATCAGATTATTTGGGTCAAATGAGAAAATCAAAACGCAGTAAGTTAGGGTTCGATTTCACAAAATTCCTAAATATCGAACATTGCCTCTATTTTTAAAATCCTCGTCTCGAGAAAATAACACGTCATATCCAATGCGTTAGGACACAACGTGTCGAATTCCCGAGCATGGGTTTTTATTTGAAATTTGTATGTTTGAAAAGTTTCGATTATTTAGATTCGACGAGGAAAATTGGAAGCCAATACGTTAGGGCTCAATTCTCTCGAGGATTCCAAACTTCGAGTAGTTCGAAGATTTTTGAATAAATTGGTTTTGATACTCAAATGATATTAAGCATAACTTTTTAAACGAATAAAGTATGATGGAGCAATAATGCACATTGCGAAGTGATAATTCGTAAATTTAAATATACACTAAATAAGCAATACAATACATAGGAGCGATAATTTCATATCCCACATTGTACAACATTCAAAGATTAAACGAATCATTAACCAACTTCAAAGGTCTACTACATGAATAATAATATTTAGATGAATTTTGAAACAAATGTTATGAAAATTAAGGTGCGTAATAATATGCATGTATTAATTTAAATAAGTAATGCATAGGGATTGAAAAACTTTATAAAAATAATGATCTATATAATAATATGTAAAAGTTGAAATATACAAAATGTTAAAAGGTAAATTTTAAAACAAAAATAAAACATCAAAAATATATATAAATTTTATCAAACCTTCAAAAAATGCATATTAATAAAATAAAATTAAGTAATAATATATTAAATTTTCCTTGAAAACGTATAATGAATAAAAAAACTAATGTATAATGCATTCAAATAATATATTTTATATTTTAAAATCATACTAATAACAAGTTTAACAATAATAACAAACCTAAATATTGAAGTAATGTTAAATATTAGAAATAAAAGTGTCAAAATAAGAATTAAATGTGTTTATCATCAAATAAATAAAAAATAAATTGCAACCGAAATGAAGAAAGAAAAGCTAAATTGTTAGTTGATTCAAAGTTGAGGGATTTAAACAGCAATTAAACGCACGAATCTGGATGCTCAAATCCAATAAATGATAACGTGGATCTAAATGAAATTAAAACCAAATATGCAGTTCAAATTAAAAGAATAAAATCAAATTGAAGCTATACAAAACATCGAGGGACCAAAACAACAAATATACGCACAGGTCTGGGCATTCAAACAATGGAAACGACGCTGCATAACTGTGGATTAAATTGAAATCAAAATAAAATGTGATAACAAATTAAAAAAAATAAAAGGAAACCGAATCGAAATGAAAGCTAATGCGGAGGGACCGAATATGCAAATGTCCCTTTTATTTCAAAAGGCGCGGATCCTCCCCGAATCAAGTCGGATCATCGGGTCAAGGCACCAAACGGTTCCGTTCTTCTTTGAAAACAATTAAAACACAAATAAAACCTAAATCTAAAGGTTTTAGTTCTAAATGGCAGAAGAAAGGGAGAGCGCCGCTCCGCATTATGATCGTTCATCGGCTCCCCAAAGCCTTCGCTCGACTCCGATTAATGACGGAGGGAACAAAGATCCGGCTTCGCAACAAAGGTAAAATCCTTACCTCTCCTTTCATTTCCCTTTCTCAGACCATAAATCAAATGAAAAGAAAAAAGAAACAGAAAAAGAACCGAATGAAAAAGACCCCCATTACAGATTTAAAATCGGCTTTTTATAGCCAAAAACTACAGAGAATTTTATCTTTTTCTCTATCCTATTCACTGTATTTTCGTTGTCATTGTTGCCCCTCTTTTCGTCCGTCTTTTTGTTGTTTTGTTTGTTGTTTGCTGCAGGTACTGGAGTACGGAGGTGGTGACATGGCGCGCGTAGAGAGGAAAGCCGAAGGCGGCGCGTTGCTAGGCTGCTGCGGCGGCTTAGGCCGAATGTTGCTGCCTAGGGTTTCTAATGTCTGGGAAAGTCTGGGTCTAGGTTGGGTTTTGATTTTGGGCTGTTAATTTGGGTTAATGGGTTAGTGTTGTGGTTTATTGGGTATTTGGATTTTGTAATCGGGTTTGGGCTTAATTTAACTTGGTCTGTAAAAAAAAACTGGACTGTTCAATAGTGGCATTTTAATTTTATTTGTTTTTATATTTGATTTATTTTTTGTTTGTGTTTTTGGGCCCGGGCAAATTGGGCCTATTACAATATACATATTAATCACTATGAGTAATGTTGTGACAATTACATAATAATCCAAGAAACATACTCATAACGGGTCAGTCCAATATGTTGTTCTCTAACACACATATTCATACATCGATTTTGACATTCCATATCAATGACAACTCTTTATCATCAATCAACTACATGTTAGTCTTAATGCATTATTGTTGTCCTATCCAAGAATAATACTTGACTAAGGACCTTTTAAGAATAATCATATTATTCTCAGGACATTATTATAAAACAATTTATTTATACACATAGAAAAGAAACTGAAATAATAATGGTAACGCCTTATATTAATAAACATGATAAATCAAGTATGTTATTACAACCATCTCATGATTGATCTTTGGGCATACTCTAACAATATGTACAAAAAGAAAATCTTATGGGAAATTGGGGGAATGGTGGGAAAGGTTGCGAAACTGAATCTCAACACAGACAACAAGCGAGAGGCCCATATGCTCGAATGGTAGGAAAGCCATTGATTTCTAAGGTTTCGATCAATAGAAATATTCAACGTATTGAATATGAATCTCTTCCAGTCGTTTGTTTCTTTTGTGGCTGTTATGGTCACTTCAAGGAAAACTGTAGGCGATTGGAAGAGGCGTCGACAGAATTGGCAAGGATGAACACAGCGCTAGAAAAGGAAAGTATTGTTAATGTTATAGCGGCAAAAACAAGAGGCTTTGGGCCTTGAATGCTGGTAGAGCGTAAGTTTAGTCGTGAATCAAGGGAGCCACGAAATTTGGGGAAGAATAGTCAAGGAGAGCAATCGTCGGGATCTCATTTTAGAATGCTGAATGTTCTGGAAAAGGAAAATAAATTTAGCTTCTAGGGAAAAGAGGATTCTATAGAGCTTATAAACTTGTTGGATGCTTTAAAAGCCAAATCCAGATTATTGGAGTTGAGATGGTCGAATCAGCTCTAACAACGACCCTTCATTATCAAATAGTGTATAGGGTTCAAGATCACGCCCTTAATTTGTCACACCATGGTTTTGGAGATTCCCTTGTCATTTCTGTTAATACCAAAGAAGAGCCTCACTGTGTGCATGTGCCAAAACAAATACCCAAGCAAGAGTTGCTGAAACTTTTTCCAGAAAAGTAGGTAACAAATTATGAGCAAATCCATCAGCATGATCATGATCAACCTATCAAATCAACCAAAAGCCAGATCATCACCAAATTAGACAAAACCAGCGAAGTTCAATTTCATTACAGTCATCTAAGATCTCAAGTTATACCACCAATTTTCCCAACACAGTTGATGATGCAACGTTTCCAACCTGGAAGTCCAAGGCCAGAGTCAACCCTTATAAAGATCTATTATAGGACATTGTCCCTGGGATCTTATGTGTTCCTGTGAACTATGTAATGAGCTAAGTTTTGACGAATGGGTTACACGCATGGATAATGAAGCTTGCAAGTCTCACAAGAAAAAATCTCACAAGAAATCAACACAGTCTGAGTTTTATAAACGATGGATAAATGGTGATCCAAATATTGGTCCTCTGGGAGAGGATAACGGAAAATTTGTTTATCTTGTTGATTATTCTGTTGATAAGATGAAAAAACCGCCAGAAGTTGAACATCAGTCTTCTCCACCACCTCTACCACCAAAGAAAGATCCTCAAGACCAACAAAAATGGTTGGTCAAGCCTTCAAAGCAGTCATGTTATAAGAGGATCAAAAAATGGGTTCAAAAACAAAATCAGATTCAATCTTGTTCCCAACAAGCCCAAACTTCAACTCCATCTTAGATAAGTCAAGAAGTATGCATGTATCAGCCAACATCTTCTTATGATCAAGATTTTCCTCCTATTACAGAATTTTCTAAAAAGGAGTATATTGATAGTCCAAAAATTCCTTCAAAGTTACAAGCAGGTCCAGAAGGAAAACCAGTCAAAATAACGACGATAGAAGCTACTCTCAACTGGAAGACAGAAAATGCTTTGGCTCAAAATTTAGTCTTGAAGAAAATAGACTCGAAAATCAATCAAATTGACTCAAAAGTCTCCAATGTTGAAACCAGAGCTGATGAAAATTCAAAGATTATAAAAGATCTTATTCAAATTTTCCAAAAAAGACTGAAAGAAGTCGCCAGAGAACCTGTAGTGCCAGGCCAAGAATTTTTCTCTCACCTTGCATAGAGAGAAAAAGAAATGTAAAATCTCAAAGAACAGATCCGAATATTAAAGGAAATAGGGAAAATACCATCTCCTAACCCTTCCAAGAATGGTATTGAAATATTTCCTTCAATTAGACAGTTGGATACTCCTCCATCATCCGAAACCCAACAAATAATTTTTTTTCTCTTGAAGAAAAGAAAAAACCCAGTATTTATGATCTGTTTTTACAAATCAAGACTAAAAAAGAAGCAGATAAAAATGAGGCACAAGAAAGGAAAAGGCAAAAAGAAAAGGCTTTGGGAAAAAGACCTGTTGAAGAAGAAAGTACTGAAAGAAGTCCTTCTCCACCTAGACAGGTATCAAAATCATTCATGATTCAGAAGGAAGAACTTTCTGATAGTAATCCTTTATCAAATTTTTTGAAGGATTACAATCAGAAAATGCTTCCAAAGATATCTGTTTCACAAGAACCTGAAGACTCTCCTACTAAAGAATCATCTTCATCAGAATATACTTCAGAAGATTCTGAGTCTTCAGATGTCAATTCTGATCTACAAGTAATGGCCACAGGTCAACCAGATGTAAAAGTTGAAATGTCAGATGATGAAGAAATGAGTGAAGCAGTTGAAACTTCAAATGCAAGACCTTCACCTCATATTTCGGGTGGAAAGATTATTTTCACTCGAGATGATATTCTAACAAACAAATGGCTAGAAAGACTGCAAGAATTCCATGCTTGGTTAGAAACCAAAAGGCTGATGGAAGAAAGTCATTATAACATCCTGATAGAATTTATTTCCAGATTCACGGGAATGTTAAAAGACTGGTGGAATTCTATAAGCCAAGAATAACAAAAGCAATTTTTAGTGTTAACAGATTTATTGCAAGCAATCAAGATTATTCATAATCACTTTATTGAAAGTCCTGAAGATCTGTTGACTCTAAAAAAAAGAGAAATTTTCAAAAGAAGATGTTGCTCATACAAAAGAAGAGATTTGTCAAAGCATTTTTATGCAATGACTAAACTCTTTTGCGCCCTTGGGTTAGATCCAAGTCTCAAACAAGCAGTGCTTGCATCCATACTTGATCCACTTCAAGTGGCAGTCAATCACAACTTACAAAGATAAGGTAAAAGTATTCTCAATTTAACTATTGAAGAAATTTAGCAAGAGACTTATATTACTCTTGAATACTTGTGCAATAGAAGAAAAGTCTTTAATAATTTTCTTCATGGTGATAGGATGTTAGATAAGGCCTGTGATGATTCTTATCTCAAAATCAAATGTGGCAAAGAAAAATCTTGTTATTGCCCTACAAGAAAAAAGAGACCTTTTAGAAGATTGAAAAAGTTTTCTCCAAAGATATCTAGAAAGAAAAAATTTAGATGGAGATTTCTTAAGAAGAAAAGATCTTCCAAAAGAGCTAAATCAACTCGCTGTTACATCTGCAATCAGAAATGACATTTTGCAAAATCATGCCCCAACAACAAAAAAAGAGTAAAAATGATCCAGCAGATACAACAAGAATCTGGAATAAAGATCGGCAAAGATGATGATCTCGAGTCTTTATTCTCCATCGATGAGGAGCCGAATGAGTAGTCACTATGTGCAATTCAAAGTCTTGAATACAGTGACTCTGAGTTTTCATCAAGTGAGATATATAAGATGTAGTCCCAAATACTCTCAACAACCCAAGTTTTTATTCCCTATATTCCAGTTTCAATCTATCTTTATAAATACAATAAGCCTATTACTGTTATTACTTTTATTGATACTGGAGCGACAGAAACAATCATGAATCCAAAAGTTTTGCCATCAGAATGGTGGAAACCACACCTTCGTTACTTTAACTCTGCAGCAGATAAAGTATTTGCAACACATTTGGTGGACAAACCTATCAAAATTTAGTTTTTCCCAAGATGTGCTGTGACTACAACAATTTTAGGGTCAAAACTCCTAGGTAAAGATCTTGTTGTTAGTTTTGATCTCTATACAAAAGCCAAACAATTAAGATTTTACCTGAAGGACTAAGGTATAAACGAATGTTTAAAACTTTTGTCCAAATCCCTAAATTGTTCATAGTTCACTCAAAAAAGATCCAAGAAGTTGTTGAAGAATTGAAGGAAAGATCTTGTGCAGATTCTCATTCAGAATTTCTTCAGAAATGTGAAAATCCATTATGGAAAAAATTTGAATTTTGTATCAAACTTCCTTTTAAAGGAATAAAGATATCAATCCTACTAGAGCTAGTCACACTGGAATGAATCTAAAACATCAGAAACTAGCAGAGGAAGAATGTCAACAGTTGCAACAACAATGATTGATTGAAGTTTCCAATTCACAATGGGCCTGTGAAGCTTTTTATGTCAACAAAAGATCAGAACAAGCAAGAGGAAAATTGAGGCTAGTAATTAATTATTAGCCTCTTAATCAATTTCTTCAAGATGATAAGTTTCCATTGTCCAACATAAATTCACTATTCTCATGTTTAGCAAAGGTAAAAGTTTTCTCCAAGTTTGATTTGAAAGCAAGATTTTGGCAGTTGGGCATATATCCAGAAGACAGACCTAAGACGAGTTTCTGCATCCCAAATAAACATTTTCAATAAACAGTAATGCCTTTTGGGCTTAAAACTGCTCCATCACTGTTTCAGAAGGCCATGATAAAGATTTTTCAGCCTATTATGGATCGAGCTATGATTTATATAAATGATATCCTTCTTTACAACCCAGATCAAGAACAACATGCCAATCTCTTGGCTCGATTCAAGCAGATAGTCCTTCAATATAGAATCATGCTCTCAGAAAGGAAAATACAGATTGATAGAGAAGAAATAGAATTCCTTGGTATGAATCTTAAAGATGGAAAATATCAGCCTAGCAAACATATTGCAGAAGAATAGCAAAAATTTCCAGATGAAAATCTATCCAAGAAGAAAGTTCAACAATTCTTAGGAATTGTAAATTATCTCAGAGATTTTATTCCAAAAATCTCTAAATTTACAAATCCTTTAAGAAAAATGTTGAAAAAAGATTCTCCTCCATGGAATGCCAGAAAAACTCAAGCGGTCAAATGTTGAAAGAAGAGCTACAAAATTTGCCACCTTTACAAATTCCATCAGAAGGCAAAAGAATCTTGCAGACAGACGTAAGTGATAAATACTAAGGAGCTATACTTTTTGAAGAAAGAAATGGAAAAAGACAGCTATGTGGCTATAAAAGTGGAATGCTGAGATCCATTACCACTCCACTTTCAAAGAAATCCTTGCAGTAAAGAAAGGTATATCTAAATTTGAATTTCATCTTATAGGAAATCACTTTCTTGTTGAAATAGACATGTCCTCATTTCCTAAAATGCTAAAATTCAAACAAAAAAAATATACCCCATCCTCAACTGCTCAGATGGTCAAAATGGTTTTCCAAATATTCTTTTGATGTTAAACACATTAAAGGAAAAACCAATGTTCTTGCTAATATTCTATCAAGACCCATTGTAAATTTCATGATAAGACCTTCATCATCAAAATCCAAGAAAACTCAACCCCAACCTTCTTCTTTTTCCATACCTTACCATCCAAATTCACACCCAGAACATCCTCCAGAAGTGTTGAGTCTAATCATGGAAAAAAGATTCCACAAAGAGGTCAGAAATATGGTGCTTTCTTACCAGTTGAGTATTTTTCGAGATTTTGGTGGATAATTTCTTAAACCATTGGGACTTCACAAAGAATATCCATTTATTCATCCACTTAAAATTCAATTAACTGAATTCCCTAATGAATTAAAATGGATGATGTGGTATTTGACACACCTGTTTCATAGTGGGATGGAATTCTTCATTGAAGATCTTTTACATTTTCTGACTATGGCTGCCCAAGATGAAATCAGTCTGGAGATGAAGAATTTATCCATTTTGTAAATGGTTTTACCCTTTAGAACAATGGATTGACATGATCATGAGAGAACAGCTTAAAGATACCAGGGCACAATATATTGTGATTATTTTTTACAAGCCTCATTATTTTATGCAGAATGGTCCAGCAACACAACTAGGGTCATTCCCTAGTGCCTGATACACAAAACATATTTTTCAGAGGTTAGTTCAAATCCTTATAATTATAAGGATTTACAAAAATATTTGTGCCAGGTAAATAGAACTATTCTAGCAGACATATGGTCTCTAGGAGATGTATTAGCACCATAAGACATAAAGATTGAACCACTGACACCTTATCAAGAACAGTTGAAGAAGGCATTAGAACAATACCAAATCCAAAAGAATGGTCACAAGACTATCCATGGTTTTCTAATAATGCCATTCAAAGTACGTCAGCTTGAACTAATTTGCTGGAAAAGACATCACCTATGGATAAAGAAGACAATTTTTACAATTGGGGCTTTCAATCAAAGTGGGCCATACCCATCTTAATAAGGTTGATTCGGTAACTATAGAAGTTGGTCTTAAGAAGTTAAATGCTAAGTCGGTTTGGGCTGAGGAAAGTACGAAGGCCCTATCCATGAATAAAGGCTGGGACAACGATCGAGGCCAGAAGTCCATAGGAAAGCACGGGGTTTCTTTTGTAAAGATGGATAAGGTCACTACTGGGCCAGCATTCTAAAATACTAAGTTTCAGGTTCAGTCTAAAATTCCTATTAACTCTAGTAACATCGATTCCACTGCTTCTTTTTCTGTTTCAGGTGATATTGAATCGGGGGTTAAAGAGAACATGCAATATGGAAACCTCGATAGAGTTAAGGTGCACTTCAACCCAGCATTTGAAGGAACGGAGAGAGTTGAAGTTCTGATGATTGATGGTGTTCTAGATCTTGAAAAGGGTATTTTGATCAAACGAACTATAGAGACCTTGGGTGTGGGTATCTCAGGCCCTAAAGATAGGAAGAATGAGGATAGGGATAGCATCAATCGTAGTGGTCGAAAGCCTTCTAACACCCTACAGGGCCAGGGGAGTCACTTTAAATCCTTCGGGAATTCTCAGATTCCCTTAGTAGAATCCATGAGGGCGATGGTGGAGCTTCTTTCTTCCTAAGTGTCTAGCATAACAGTGAATGATGCCCAGAAAGTAGCAACTTTGACCTTGGATAGGGTTACTGTCTCTCGACAATAATGGTATGTTTCTTAATTTTTTTTGTATTAATCCATGAATTTTACAATTTTTTCTTGGGATTGCCAAGGTTGTGCTAGCGTGAAATTTCCTCGAGTTTTCCCTAAATACAAATTTGAAATATAAACCTGATATTATTAGCTTGCTTGAACCAAGAGTGAGTGGTGCCAAAGCAGACAACATTATTACAAAGCTGGGTTTCTAGTACTCACACCAAGTGGAGGCGATAGGATATTTTGAGGGAAAATGGCTTGGATGGAAATATTCAATTCGAGTTGAGGTGGTTTGTAGTCATCCTCAGTTTATTTTGACCCAGGTTTGTCATGTGTCTTCTTTAATACCGGTTCTTATCTCCTTTGTGTATGGAAGTCCAAATTGACAGAAGTGTAAAGATCTTTGGAAAGATTTGGGATTGTCAATTTCATTGGGACAAATTCCATGGATTGTTACATGCGATTTCAATGCAATCCTCTCCCCTACTGAGAAAATAGGTGGTATTTCCAACGGAAGGAGATGTCCCCATTTTGGTGATTTTGTGGATATGGCTGAGCTAAAAGATTTAGGATTTAGGGGTCCTCGCTTTACTTGGCACAGAGTTGGTCTTTTTGATAGGTTGGATCATACGTTGGGAAATAAAGCTTGAGTTCACAATTTTTTGAACAATTTGATTACTCACCTTCTAAAGATTAAGTTTGATCGTAGGCCCTTTTTCCTTTCCCTAGATTAGGAGGTTATTCTATCTAAAGGTTGGCCTTTTCGGTTTCTGTCTGAGTGGGCCAAACATCCTGATTTTGAGAATTTTGTGGATGACAACTAGAATTTTAGAGGGGATATGTTTGAAACTTTAGCCAAGTTCACTAATAGCTTAAAGGAGTGGAATAAATCAATTAATGGGTACATTACCACTCGAAAGAGATATCTAATTAATAAATTAGTTGATATTTAGAGGAAAATGGATCTTTTTGGCTCAAATCGATTAACTCAGGTGAAATTGAGGGTTAGACAGGACTTGGAGAATGTGTTGCATCACGAAGAACTTCTTTGGAAATAAAAGGTGAGATGCAACTGGTTAAATCTAGGGGATTACAATACTAAGTTTTTCCATACCCATACTCTATAAAGAAGGAAAAATATTCTTATAACCACTATTCGTAATTATGATGGTGAATGGATTTATGATCTAGATTCCATAGAATCTGAGGTGAATAACTTTTTTTCAAAATTTATATGGGGAGGATCCTAGGCCTATGGGGAACTTACCTTCAAGCAGTTTTCCTTAGCTTAATCCTGTTGATATTGTTTTTTTGGGAAGACCAGTCATGAATGATGAAATTAAGGATGCTTTCATTGACATAGCACCTCTTAAAGCATTAGGTAGTGATGGTTTTCATGCCCTCTATTTCTAAAAGTAGTGGGGTACAATTGAGGGAGTTGCCTGTAATCGGGTTAAAATGGTTTTTAATAGAGGTATTATAGATTCTGAATTGAATAATATCGTGATAGTCCTTAACCTAAGGTGTTGAACCTGGAGGGCTTTGCCCAGTTTCGTCCAATATGTCTCAGCTTTGTCCTTTACAAGCTGGTGATAAAGGTAATTGCTAATCGTTTTATATATACTTTTCTTAAAATTACGTGACCAAATGGTGTGGTGGCCTAGGAATGAGGAAATTATGTAACCAAAACATATTGTTTTTATTGAAACTAGGTTTTAATATCGTGTCTGACAAGGAGGCTTTATGGGTTCACGTAATAAGGTCGAAGTATTAGATGAATGAAGATATGTTAGATTGTATTGCTCAAGATAGAAGTTTTTTCTCAAGATAGAAGTTTTTTTCTTTGGAGATCTCTCTAAAATATTTGGCCATTATTATGAGAGAACCTAATCTAGTCTATAGGTAATGATAATAAAATCCACTATTGGAGAGACAATTGGATTCCAAGTGTAGGGCTACTTAATCATATCCCTGCTAATGTTAATTTTGACTCAAATTGTTTTCTCAATGAGATGATCACAGAGAAAGGTTTGTGGAATCTTGATTTGTTTCGGGTTTGGTTATTGGATGATGTGATACAGCATATTATGGGCATTCCCCTTGCCATATCCATCTGAGAGGCCTGATAAAATCTCATGGTGTCACACTTCGACAGGAGCTTTCTTTATCAAAAGTGCCTACAAGATTTTCGAGGAAGATGCTTGGAACTTTAGAGATGAGAAATGGAAAACTACATGAAAGCTTCCAGGTCCACAAAGAGTCCGTTTCTTTGGCTAGACTATCTTAAAGCAACGACTACTCAATAATGTGGAAAGAGTCAAATGGGGCTTAGTGGTTGATCCCTCTTGCCCTATTTATGGCTATGAATTGAAAGACATTTTGCATATTTTTAGAGATTGTACAACAACTAAGGATGTCTGGAACCAGGTTATTCTAGGAAACCACCTAACGAATTTTTTTCTCTAATAGTTTACACGATTAGATTCTTTCTAATGTGCAGGATAATACTGAAATTCATGAGGGAGGAGCCAATTAGGCATGCCTTTTTGGGCTACTTACTTGGCGCATCTAAAAGAATCGTAATCTCTTTATTTTTCAAGGAAGGTCTTGGAGCTCGAGTAAGATAGTCAAAGTTTCGTATAGCTGGGCCTAACAATTCCTTTTGGCTTTTAATGATGAACTTATTGGTCGCTACGAACTTTCCTTTAGAGAACAGACAATTGGGAACCAGATCCTCATTAATACTGACGGTGTGGTGAAATTGGATTCAGGAAATGCAGCTTCTAGGGGAGTAGTGCGTGATGAGAATGGAGATTGGGTTTTGGGTATAAGAAGTGTTCGATTTTTTATGTTAAACTTTGGGGCATTTTGAAAGCCTCAAGCTTATCCAACGTAGAGGTCATGACAGGGTAATAATCCAATCAGACAGCTTGGAAGTTGTTAAAGCAATTCAAGGAAACGTTACCACCACATCGAACTCAGCCTTGATCAAACGAATTCAAAGTATTTTGTCACAAGAAAACTAATGGCTCTTGCGTTACATCTCTAGAGAGCAAAATCAAGTTGCAGATTGTTTAGCCAAATTAACTTTGGTCAAAAAAGAAATTTGTAGGTTTTTTATGTCCCTCCTACGTCGATTCTAGCTTTTCTAGAAATAGACAGGGCAAAGGGTGTTTTTTCTTTTCAGAATATTTCTATGTAATTAGTTAGGCAATGTTTTAACGTCACCAAAAAAAAAAATCATAATTGAGAGTAATTTCAAATCATTCAATTTTATTTTAAATATTAATTTTTATCTTAGTTTATAAGGATTATAATTGAAATTATTATCATTATAAAATTATATATTTATATTATCTTTAACATTCCTATAATAATATTTATAAAATATTATAAATTTTGTATTCATTTTAAAAATTTAATATAATATATTTTAATTAATACACACAAATAAAAACTACTTTATTTTCTCTTTCTTTTTAAATTAGGTAATAATGAAAAATTTCAGTTTGTTTTATATTATATTTAAATTTAAATTTTAATTTTAATATGATTTGAGAGTTTAAATATTTTATTTTGATTGATAAATTTTTAAGAGCATTATTCTAACAAATATTCTTTTATCATCATTACAACAAATGTTTTCAACAAAAAAAGTCTACATTAACAATTTCTCTAAAATAATAAAAGATGTTGATTATTTCGATTGACTAATATGATTAGAAATAAAATTTTACCAAATAAAAGAATAATAACTAAATCCTAAATATGTTAAAGGATAATAACTATAATACATATCTTTTATATCTAACACAATTATCCTTAATATAGGGTAATTATTTGACACGCGAGTCTGAAAAATTCAAGCATGGACAATATTAAAATTAAGCATAGTTAAGGGTGTTAATTTTTATTTTTGCTATATTTTAAAAATCACATAAGTTGTGTAAGAGATAATTTTCCTATACATATAGTATAATAAAAATTAAATATACAGCCCCATTCAATCTATTTCTTTTATAAATTTATATATTGCGATTCCAATATTAAATTTATTATTTAGTGTTTATCCATCGTGCATATGAATATGAGCTAAAGCATATTTATCATCCAAATTCACTTTGAATTTAAGGATAATATAGATTTTGAACTTGGCAACTAGGTTCAATTTGGTTCCTAAACTTAAAACATATAAAGTTTTGATAGCGTGACACTTTGAGATTGTGCTGCATTATCACTTGAAAATTAAAATATATATATAAATTTTTAGGTGGTGACGTGATATAATCTCAGAGTGTCACATCTACTGTACCAATGGTTGAATCGGTTAGACCATCGATTCCTAATTCAATCGGTTCGACTACTAAACCAACAATAAATAAATAGATAAATAAAAATTCTTAAAAATCTCAAAAATTAAAAATAAATATTTTATTAATCCGATTTAACTTGTTCAACTACTGATCGTTATACCAGTCAATTCATAGTCCAATCTATTTGATCAACTGATCCGATCTTGTTTCAGTTAAATCTTAACGGAATCCAAGCTTAGGGACCAAAATGGATCTAGTTGTCAAGTTTAGGTACTAAAATGCAAAAAAAAAAAAAAACAAATACAAATACCAAAGTAGAACTAATTGCCAAGTTCATGAGAAAAATATATATTATCCCGTGAATTTAATACAAATAATTAGTTACCATAATTTTAGTTACTCATAAAAATAAATATTTTAGATTTTTAAACTAAATATCCATATATATATATATTTAAAGCTACCGTTTAAACTTTAAATTTTATTTTTAAAAATAATTTAATAAATTTTAATATTTTTATAAATAGAATTATTCTATTTTAATTATAATTAATGAAAATAAAATAAACAAAAATTAATTTCTTCTTTTTAACTAGTATACATATTTGTTATAATTTCCAATTATTTTATATTTTATAATTTTCAATTATTTTTATACTTTTATATTTAAAATTAAATATTAATTTAATGGATTTGTTGCTTGATTTTAAAAAAATCTATTTTGCATTAAAATTTTTAATAACAAATAATCCAATCATTTAATATTTATATTAAGGGTAGAATTTTACTTACAACGATATAAAACTAGTATGGTTTTACATCCCTCATAACTTTTTTACTATTTATATTTTAATAACTTAACGTTATATTTCATATCCATTCATGTAGATCATGCATGTTAATTTTGGTGCAATTTTTTATGTAAAAAGCTTTCAACCGTTATATATATGAATATTAATATAAACATATTTTTAGATTGATGGGATAGAGATATATGATAAATACAATTATATTAATAAGTTCAATGGTTAAATATTTTAAAATATCAATACTAATAAAAATTTACGAAAGAGCATAAAACTATGTTAATTTAAATCGATTTCTTCCCTATATTAAAGATATAATTATTTTACATATATCAATATATATCTAATTTTTAATAAACATTTGAATAAATAATTATTATTTAAAATAAGTAAAATTATATATGTCTTAAAAGAAGTAAAATTATATAACAAAAGGAATTGAAGCCCAGGATTGAGCGTAACATTCTAGTATTATTAAAACAAAATTTATTCCTTAAACTTACAAAATTTCTTAAACCTTTTATGGTCTAAATTAATTTCTAAATTTGAATCCTATCACCAAGCCCGATTCTGGGGTTGTCTGGAGGTGCGGCCGTCCAGGGCTTAAGGTTGAAAGGGTTTAAAATGTAATTTTTGAATTTTTAAGGGACTCAAAATGTTTTTTAAACATTTAAAAGTAAAAAAAATTACCAACTTTTAAGGGGTCCCAAAAGTTTTTTTTAGCTTTTAAGGGCCCAAAACTTTTTTTACCAACTTTTAAGGGACGAAATTTTTTTTCTCTCCAAAATTTAAGGAACCTAAAATCCCATTTTATTATTTTGCCTAGGGCCCCAAAAATGTCAAGAACAGGCCTGTCTATCACACATTTTAGTGTTTTTAACACTGTTTAGAGGTGATTGGATTATATTCATATGCTGGTTAGGTCAAATCGAGACTCAAATTTTTAAATAAAAAAATTAGGCTGGCCTAATATGCCAAAAGAAAAATCCATATTTCTATTTAAAAGTAATTACATATCATATATAATTTTATATTAATATTAATATTAATATAATTAATTTCTAAGAGTTTTTTAAAATTTATATTAATTAAATTTGGACCGAGTAGGATCAAGTTGGTCCATGAACAAAAATTATTTATCCAAACTCAATCAAAGTCGAGTTGAGCGGTTGGATCCAGCTGGCCACCTAACCCATTGATAACTCTAGCAATGACATGGTACATTCCATGTCATTACATGATTTTTTTAAAATATAAAAAATAAATTATTAAAAAATAAAACATATATAAACAATTTAAAATATATAAATTATAAATATTATAAAAACAAAAATACAATTGCTTTTTTAAAAAAGTCAATATATTATAAAAATATAAAGATTTAAAAACAAAAGGTTAAATTCTAAGGATAGTCCCTGTACTTATTCATTTGTGTGGATTTAGTCCATCTATTTTTATTTGCTCAAAATTGGTGCTTCTATTTTTCAATTTGCTCATTTTCAATCCCTCAAAAACTTTGTAATAACTCATTTTTGCCCGACCCAATAAATTCCAAAAATAAATAAAAATTAAAGGTCCATATCAGTAGTCCATTCTTTTACAAACATTGACCCAATAAAAAGTAAAACCAAATTCAGTCCTGGCCTAGATTATGTTAAGCCTAATTAGAAACCCAATTAATTACAAGCCCAAACCCGAATTACCCAAAATCAAAACCCAATAACCCAAATGAACCCAAAACACCAAACAGTAGCCCGAAACCAATAGCAGAGGAAGGATCGGGAAACCCTAGCGAGATTCAAATTTAAGCGCAGCAGCAGACAGCCTAGAGTTCCGTCATGTGAGCCGCACCTCCACGTATACCTCCACGCCAGCTGTACTTGCAATGAACACAAGCAGCAAGCAGCATGTAATTAGGATAGCAGAAAAAATGGGATAACAGACGAGATTTTTTGGGGATTCATTTTCTTTTATTTTGTATTTTCGGCTATAAAAAGAGCCGATTGATTCATTGTAAAAGGTGGGGGGAATTCGGTATTCATAAAAGAGGGAGGAAATTAGTGTAAAGGGGGGATGTAAAAAAATAGAGGAAATCAATAAAAAAGGAGAAAAATTTTCAAAGGAAAAGTGATTTGAAAGGTGATTTAAGTTTTTCTTTTTGATTTTTTTCGATTCTTTGATTCTTTTTCTTTGTTTGTTTACTCATTAAGAAGAGAGAAATAAATGGAGGAGGATTTACTTGTTTATTAAAGCCGTTGAATCCCTGTCTTCTCCGCCGTAATCGGAGTCCAGACGGGGACGACGAGGCATGAGGCAGCACGACCTGCGAGTAGAGAAGGGGGCTAGGGTCGAAACCCTAGCAGAGAAATACTTAAATTATTATTTTTTTATTTTTATGGCCACAACTTTTTTTTAGAGAGAATTTGGTTTAAATAGGGCCACCACACGGCACCGTTTTGAGCAAGGGCTCATAAGCGCTGAAATGACGCCGTTTAGGCTATAGCCCGCACGCAACTCGACCCGAGGGGAGGATCCGCGCTTTTTTTCCCAGGGGTAAATTTGCGCAAATGGTCCTCTCTCTTGTGTGGCATTTTCAAATAAGTTCTTTTTTTTAAAAAAAATTTCGCCCATTAATTTGTTTTTCGTTTTATTTTAGTCCATGTTCCAACACATTGTTTTGGAGGGTTGGGAATATTTGCAAATTAACCCTTCATGTCATTCGTGCATTGCACATTAGCCCTTATTTTTGTTTTATTTACGTTATTCCCCGATTAATTTCGTTTTAGTTGCAATCTAATTATTTTTTTTGTGTATTTTTTAATTAGTTCAATATTTTCATTAATATTAGGATCATTTTTGTTGTTATTAAAATTATTATTATTACTACTTTCATTATTATTAATATTATTACTATTATTGCTATTATTGATAATATTATTTGCTTATATATTTTCCTATTATATATACATTACTTTATTTTATATGTATTATTGTTTTAAGTTACTTTTAAAATCTTATATGTATTTACCTTTTATAATATACTATTGTTAATATTATTTGAATTTATTTTATTCTACAATATATTTTCTCTAAATTCACTCATTACATATTTTTAGATTTGTATAAATATATATTTTTTACGTAAAACTAGTATATAATAATATTATATATATACATATTTCATATTAAATTATTTTCATTATACATACATACATAATCTATTGTTAATTTCAGATAGATATTTTATTTCTTTCAAATATTTTAACATCTTTAATGTATTTCAACTTATTTCAATATTGTTAATTTATTTAAATTTGTTTTAATATTTTAATTTATATTATATTTATTTCTTAAATTATGTTTAAATTTGTATATTTCGTTAGTGTTCATGTAAAATTGCTTGATTTTAATTAGTTTCCTCTTATTAGCCAATGTGGGTATTTACATGAGATTATTGTTGCTATGTGTATTACTTTCTTGTATTTATCCACCGTTCATTTGATTAATGTATAATTTATTTACAAACTATCCTTTCGCGTTGCATATTGTCATTTAATCACTTTACATTTTTCATTCAAGGTTTTATAAAATAAGACTCGGTATCCAAGATTCTCGAGAAGATTGTGCACTAACTTACTGGGCTTCAATCTTCCTCATTGAATTTAAGTAACCGAGTATTCTTTTTTCAATTAAAGCAAAGATTTCAAATTAAAGCTTATCTCGAAGATTCAAAATGTTGGGTCCTAACTTATTGGATAGCATTCTGTTATCTCGATACGAGGTTTTTTAGTAAAGGCAAACTCGTGTGTCGTCTTTGAAACTTCAAGGAGTCGTGCCCCAACTTACGGGGTTTCGATTTCTTCATTGAAGTAAGAAGACTGAAATTTTTAGTTTTCAAAATAATAAATTTGAAGAAAGATTTTTTTAAAGGGGAATCGCTTTTTAATCTTTTTAATTTTTCGACATTAGGACATTAATTAATCAATTAGGTACCAATTTTTGGGCGTTACGAGGGTGCTAACCCTTCCTCGTACGTAACTAACTCCCGAACCCATCTTTAATTCGTAGACCAAAATTGTTTTCAAGGTGAGCCGATCACACCTAAATAAAGGATCGGTGGCGACTCCAATTTTTATTTTTTAAAGTCGACAACTAAATTTTTGTTTTCAAAAAAATGATTTCGACAGCTTGGCGAATCCACTGGGGACCGGATAGAGAGTTGAGCCGTAAATTGATTAATTTTTGTCTTTTGGTCAAGAAATCAAAATTTGTTTTAAAATCACGATTCCCCCTTATGTATTATTTTCATGATTTTGATCATAATATGTTTGTTTGGTTGGTCCAAATATGTTAATGTGTATTTGCATTTTGCATTCCATATGTTGGTCAATTTTACCTCTCTAAGTGGGAGTGAGAAACTAGTCCTTCATGAGGTTTCCACCTCCGTGCAGGATAGTGGATCGCTTTCCGGATACATCCGTACCTATGTCTTCCTGAGATTTACATCTCCATGCAGCCATAGGGAAATGTATTCCTATGAACTGAAATCGGTCCATATTAGCCTAAAATGGGTGAGGATCGAGGAATCTGCTAGTTCAGGTACGTTTGCCTTAGAAGCCAAACCTCATATAGTGAACTTTAGGAACTCTCCCCAGGAAGAACTGCGCCAAACACTAGTAGATACCCAAATAGGTGTTTTATTATTTCTGGATTGTATTGGATTCTATGTTTATACCTGATACTAACTTGTTGTGTTTTGTGTTGGCTGCATGACATTTTGACTGCTTGGCGTTTCAGGAAAGAGGTGTTGATTCACGTTCGGTTGCTAAATAGAGCGCTTGTTATGGAAAACATATTTCTTGATAAAGTGAAGACAATACGATTTTCTGAATATAGTCCAAGAAAACGTGATACAAGAAGTGTAACTAGAGGAGTATACGACTTTGCTGCGTTGCCTAAAGATTCAAGTTAGGAAAGATTATTCAAGAGTCATCAAACATCCCAACCTTTTTAAAGAAGCTCATGAGCATGAGTGAGCAAGGAGTTGCGACCTGGATCAAGCAAAAAGGAGCTATTGGAAAATTCGCGAGATGCATCTTAATATCCGGATGATCGAGGACGAAGCCGTATATGTATCCACTTCATGTAAAGAGATCTATTTTCTAGTAAAGTTGTTCTAGTAAAGAATTGAACCAGAATCAACGTCTCTTTTTGCATTTATTTAATGCATTTGCACTACATTACATCATATGCATTAAAGACTATTAAAAGGTTCTAATTGATTAAAATCATTCCTCAGTTAACCTAGAAACCAGCCGACCAACCAAACATCGTTACGGTACTTGAGTAAAGACTAGAGAAATGGACCAAAGGTTAGAAAGATTGGAGCAAATGCAAATAAAGATATAAGAACAATTGACCAAATTTCAACAAGATATGAGAGATCAGATATTAGAATTCCAAAGAAATGTGATGAGCCAGTTAACTCAATTATTGGCTAGAAGGTTAGAAAAAGGAAAAAACCCAGTGGTCCACTTTGGGGATGATAATGAAGACCTTGTCTGTCCCTTAAGTTTTACCCCGATAAGTGTCTAGGTTCAGCCAGATGCATGTCGACAAGGGGCGCTCTTTACTATTAGACCCCAACAATATCAGACTAGAACATCGATGTCGACAAATTACTCGACAGGCTTAGGTTATAATCTAAGAGGCAATCTAACCAATCCTGTTGCCCTTGATGATCCAATAGAAACAAAACAAGCGAGAATAGAGCACCCAGATACTGTAAAAGCCCCAAGGAAGAAGGGGAATAAGGTGGATAATGCAAGTAGGTACAACAGGGGCTACTCAAAACCAATCACTGTGGGGCAGCCAAAGACAATAACCACCAACCATCAGGGCCCTTTAAAGCAAGAACCTTACATAAGGACAAATATAGGTGGGCTTCAGTTCACACCTATACCGATGTCATATAGAGAGCTATATCAAGGCTTATTTGATGCACTTGTGGTATCCCCTTTCTACTTGAAACCAATGCAACCCCCAATTCCTAAAGGAAACGACTTAAACACCCAGTGCGAATATCATGCAGGAATCACATGGCATTCGATATAAAACTACACCACTTTTAAAAAGCTAGTTGAAAGGTTCATCAATAGGGGTATCGTCAAGTTTGATGACTCATCTAATTTTCTACCCAATCATGTTGATAATAGGGTAAACGTGAGGGTAAGAAGTGGATTAGTTATTTCTGATTCAGGAGGAAACCATGGAAAGACAAGGAACCATTGTGAAGGGGCACGAGACCCAAGAGTTCATGGAATTTAGGACCTTGGTTTAGGGTAGGATAAACGACAAAGAGATGGAGTTCTGTGAGGAAATTAAAAAAGAGAGAAATATACACACAATGTTGGGAAGTGTTCACATCAATGTCATATTTGAAGACATGCTTGAAAAGGGACATTGTTAGATATCCACCCTTATAAACTTGGGAGTGTTCTAAATAGTCGGATTGTGGAAGAAATCTGTGTAGCATCTAGAGCTTACTTAGAGTAATGTTCAGAACACACTTGTTGCTTTTAGCCTAGAGGCAATAAAAATTCCTTTATGAATTAGGCTCATGTCTGAACATCGTTATTTTAATCAGATACATCTTCGCATTTATTTTTGAGCCAATATTCTTTCATTCTTTTTGAATAATTATTCTTTCATTCTTTTGGATTTTCTTCCACATCATTCTTTTATTCATTCATAATCATATTGTACAAATAATTATTCATAAATTCATACATTCTTTTGTATATTCTTTGGTACTTATTATAGGTCCTCAGATATCAATGACATGAGTGATGCTGCTACAGACTCAGAATTTCCTTTTGAGCGAGACATGCTTTCAGAGGGATCTCATGACTTTGAAAATGACATAGATTGTAGCCTATCTCCGGACTTGTTGAGGATGGTAGAGCAGGAAGGAAATTTTACCTCCTGAGGAGGAAATAGAGATTGTGACCTTAAGGGAATGTGCATAACCGAAGAAGCAAAAGAAGACCTTGTTAAGTTACTTCAAGAGTTCAAAGATGCCTTCGCGTGGTCATAATAGGATATGCTCAAGTTAAACACTGATATTGTAATCTGAACAACAACACGATATCAAAAATTTTTAGTATGTTCAAGATTAACATCATGAACGATGCAGTGAAAATTCTTTCTCTTTGACTTATCATAGCTTTGCCCATTGAAGTCGAGTTGCCATCTCTCCGCATTCTTTGTTGGATTTTACCCTAATTGAAGAGGAAGATCCAAAGTTTTCCGTCATAGTCAAATGCACCAGAAACAAATCTCGCCTAGAAAGCTCTATGAAAGAAGCCTAATACCAAATAAGATCATTCGCAGACAAAATGAAAGTGGATGGAAAGGATCTTGTATGAAAGATTTTATTTGGAAAAGCATTGATTCTGATCGAAAGGGATAATAAGGACTCGCTTAATCCTATGAGTTTCAAAAAAAATCAAAAAATCAAAAATCAAAAAAATGAAAATGAAAATGATGGAAAAAGAAAATAAAATGAAAAAAAGAAAAAGAAAAGAAAAAGGAGAGGCCAAGGAGAAAATCCGCAAAGGGCGCTTTGTGACCAAAAGTGGATTGGAGTTGAAAACCCGAAAAGGGCGACCCAAATTTTGAGCAAAATGGGGCCTGGACGTCATCATCATCGAAGGCTTCTAATGGGCATTGCTTCATTTTTTAGATCATTAATTACTTCGTCAAACGAGTAGAGGCTGGTTTATACACCAATGTCATCATATGCCATTATAGAATTTTAGAGAAGATTGTATCAGTAAACGCTTTAGCACGATAGTTGAGGTCTGTAATCAATTCAAACTTAGACATCGCGATTCATCACTGTATCGCCCAAAAATAGATAATAAGAAGATTGGGAAAAAATGACTGAGACTTACAATGGCTGGCATGAGAAATTACCATTTGCCCCCTTGCTTGTCGAATATCTATCAAGACTTCCACCGGGGCAACACCTTTCTCTTTGGTCATGGGAGGGAGGTAGTTTTACCTATTGAAGTAGGGATCCCTTCTCTCAGGGTATCAGTTGAGCTAAATGAAGCAAAATGGATCCAATCGCGATGTGATCAGTTAAACCTGATAAAAGGAAAAATGCTAAAAGCTATTCATCATGGTTAAATGTACCAAAAACGAATGATGTGAGCCTATAACAAATAAGTTCATCCCCAAGAATTCCATGAGGGAGACCTAGTGTTAAAAAAGATCATTCCAATACAAAAAGATTTTAGAGGAAAATGGATGCTGAATTAGGAAGGTTCGTATGTTGTAAAGAAGACCTTTTCTGGGGGAACTTTAATCTTGAGTGAGATGGATGGTAAAAAACTTGCCAAACTCTGTAAACTTAGATTCAGTCAAGAAATACTAAACCTGAAGAAGGAGAAGGGACTAAGGTGAAAACCCGCAAAGGGCGCTTTGATTCTTAAAAAAAAACAAGACCAAGGTGAAAACCCGCAAAGGGCGCTTTGTGTCCAAATAATAATAATAATAATAATAATAATGGAGAGGCTAAGGTGAAAACCCGCAAAGGGTGCCTTAGACCAAAGGGGATTTGAGTTGAAAACCCGAAAAGAGTGGCTCAAATTTTAATCAGAATAGGGCATGGGGTGATCAGAGTTACTCAAATGTTGATCAAAATGGGGCATGCAGTGATCTTGCTATGCCTGAATCAGTAGGAAAGGGTACGCGACATCTTGGGGCATCGACAGAGTACTGTAGATCTCATAAACACATGTTAAACTCAGAATGGTCTTCAAAAAGTTTGTACAGAGAAGTTCAAGCTGCGATATCTGGGGCATCTAGTCTTCGTACTATTTATATTGAATTTGTTATTCTTGGAATACTTCATTCTTTTTCAAGATACATCTTCCTAATTAATTCCTCTTTTATTCTTACTATCATTGATAATTTATTCATTTCGAGCTATGCTCTCAAATCAATTCTATTTTATCCATCGTTATGTTCTTTTTGCAAGTATGTTGTATTAGAATAATGATTAATGGACTAATAAAACTTTCACAAGGGAAGTTTTGCATATTACTATAGAAGTTTCTAAATAATACAGTAACCTGAAACAGGACCATTGTTTAGAACGCACCAAGTTTAAAGGTTGGAAATTTAAGAATAAAATGTCTAAATTAAGACCATCCTTTTGGATTTTGTTGTCAAAATATTGATTGAACAAAAACGACAAAATACCGTGTTGGTGATAAGACTTAAATGAATAAACAAGCAATGAGCACCAATAAAAAAGAAGAGGTTTCCTCGGAGAAGAAAATTCTTCATTTGTGCATGAGCATTTGGTACGACACCTTGGGAATGGTGTAAGGGACCAGAGAAATTTAGATCCTATATCCTTGAATTGAGATAGGAGAGGATTGAGAAAAAGTAAACTTTTTTTTTACCCTTGGGTTACAGTGGGAGAAAGATGACACAAATTTTGGCGTCCCAATGGATTGAACTTTGAAGTTTACAGTGGGGGCAATCTGATCAAGTGTTTCTTTGGAGATGCCAGCTGAGCAAGAATGCATTGTAGCACGTCAGTGATAAAACCTTAATAAACTTTGAGTGATGACAACCTAAGGGTTAAAGAGGGATTATTCTCAAAAAAATGACATACTGCATTCATTCAAATGTCATTCATACATGTCCAGTTAGGAGCATTTGATTCATTCTGATCATGATCTCCTAATCACTAGGCATAATTAGGATCATAAAATGAGTTATACAGGTCATGTTCCCCAGAGAGCAGATCGAAGACCCCAGCCTTATCTCCCTGAGCAGCAGTGGAGTAAGTTGAAAATAGCAGATCTTGTCTTCCTGTATTAGCAGTGGAGTAGATCGAAGACCCCAGCCTTATCTCCCTGAGCAGCAGTGGAGTAGGTTGAAAATAACAGATCTTGTCTTCCTGTATTTGCAGCGAAGTAGATCGAAGATAGCAAGCCTTATCTCCCCGAGTAGCAGTGGAGTAGGTTGAAAATAGCAGATCTTGTCTTCCTGTATTGGCAGCGAAGTAGATCCAAGATAGCAAGCCTTATCTCCCTGAGCAGCAGTGGAGTAGGTTGAAAATAGCAGATCTTGTCTTCCTGTATTAGCAGCGAAGTAGATCGAAGATAGCAAGCCTTATCTCCCTAAGCAGCAGTGGAGTAGGTTGAAAATAGTAGATCTTGTCTTCCTGTATTGGCAGTAAAGTAGATCGAAGACCCCGGCCTTATCTCTCTGGGCAGCAGTGGAGTAGGTTGAAAATAACAGATCTTGTCTTCCTGTATTAGCAATGAAGTAGATCGAGGATAGGAAGCTTTTTCTCCCTGAGCAGCAGTGGAGTAGGTTAAAAATAGTAGATCTTGTCTTCCTGTATTGGCAGCGAAGTAAATCGAGGATAGCAAGCCTTATCTCCCTGAGCAGCAGTGGAGTAGGTTGAAAATAGTAGATCTTACCTTCCTATATTGGTAGCAAAGCAAATCAAAGAACACTAGCCTTGCCTCCCTAAGTTTGCAGTGGAGTAGACTTAAAACAGCAGATCTTGCATTCCTATATTGGCAGCGAATCAGATTGAAGACACCAGCCTTGCCTCCCTGAGTTTGTAGCGGAGCAGGCTAAAAACAGTAGATCTTGCCTTCCTGTATTGGCAACGAAGCAGATTAGAGACACCAGCCTTGCCTCCCTGAGTTTGCAGCAGAGCAGACTGAAAACAGTAGATCTTGCCTTCCTGTATTGGCAACGAAGCAGTTCGAAGAACACCAGCCTTGCCTCCCTGAGTTTGCAGTGGAGTAGACTAAAAACAGCAGATATTGTCTTTCTGTACTGGCAACGAAGCAAATTGACTACACTAGCCTTGTCTCCCTAAGCAGTAGTGGAGTAGATCAAATACAGTGAATCTTATCTTCCCAAGTTGCAATGGAACAAGTTGAAGCTACAAGTCTCATCTCCCTGAAGTTGCAGTGGAGCAGACTGAAGATAGCAAATGTTTCCTCAATGTGATACAAATTCTATCTCTCTGACGTCACAGTGGAATGGATCGAAGCACCAATTCCTATACTCCTGAAGATACGGTAGGTTAGAATAAGGTTACTGGAAGAAGAAGAGCACCAAGATCTAGCACGACCGGGCAAAAATTGTTCATTTCTAAAGTCTTTGCTCTGTTCTCGTTACACGATCATGAGCAAAGAGGGGTAGCTGTAATAACCCATTTTTGCCCGGCCCAATAAATTCCAAAAATCAATAAAAATTAAAGGTCCATATAAGTAGTCCAGTCTTTTACAAACATTGACCCAATAAAATGTAAAACTAAATTCAGTCCAGGCCTAGATTACGTTAAGCCTAATTAGAAACCCAATTAATTACAAGCCCAAACCCGAATTACCCAAAATCAAAACCCAATAACCCAAATAAACCCAAAACAACAAACAGTAGCCCGAAACCAATAGCAGAGGAAGGATCGAGAAACTTTAGCAGCATTCAGCCCTAGTGCGCGCCGCAGTAGCCAGAGTTCCCCTCCGCGCAAGGCGCACCTCCATGTATACCTCCACGCCAGCTGTACCTGCAACGAACACAAGCAGCAAGCAGCACGTAACTAGGATAACAAAAAAAATGGGATAACAGACGAGATTTTTGGGGGATTAATTTTCTTTTATTCTGTATTTTCGGCTATAAAAAGAGCCGATTGATTCATTGTAAAAGGTGGGGGGAATTCGGTATTCAAAAAAGAGGGAGGAAATCAGTGTAAAGGGGGGATGTAAAAAAACAGAGGAAATCAATAAAAAAGGAGAAAAATTTTCAAAGGAAAAGTGATTTGAAAGGTGATTTAAGTTTTTCTTTTCGATTTTTTTCGATTCTTTGATTCTTTTTCTTTGTTTGTTTACTCATTAAGAAGAGAGAAATAAATGGAGGAGGATTTACCTGTGTATTAAAGCCGTTGAATCCCTGTCTTCTCCGCCGTAATTGGAGTCCAGACGGGGACGACAAGGCATGAGGCGGCGCGACCTGCGAGTAGAGAAGGGGGCTAGGGTCGAAACCCTAGCAGGGAAATACTTAAATTATTTTTTTTATTTTTATGGCCACAACTTTTTTTTAGAGAGAATTTGGTTTAAATAGGGCCACCATACGGCGCCGTTTTGAGCAAGGGCTCATAAGCGCTGAAACGACGCCGTTTAGGCTATGGCCCGCGCGCGACTCGACCCGAGGGGAAGATCCGCGCGTTTTGTCCCAGGGGTAAATTTGCGCAAATGGCCCTCTCTCTTTTGTGGCGTTTTCAAATAAGTTCTTTTTTTTTTAAAAAATCGCCCCTTAATTTTTTTTTTGTTTTATTTTAGTCCATGTTGCAAGACAGCGTTTTGGAGGGTTGGGAATATTTCCAAATTAACCCTCCATGTCATTCGCGCAATGCACATTAGCCCTTATTTTTGTTTTATTTACGTTATTCCCCAATTAATTTCGTTTTAGTTGCAATCTAGTTATTTTTTTGTGTATTTTTTATTTTTAATTAGTTCAATATTTTCATTAATATTAGGATCATTGTTGTTGTTATTAAAATTATTATTATTACTACTTTCATTATTATTAATATTATTACTATTATTGCTATTATTGATAATATTATTTGCTTATATATTTTCCTATTATATATACATTACTTTAGTTTATATGTATTACTGTTTTAAGTTACTTTTAAAATCTTATATGTATTTACCTTTTATAATATACTATTATTAATATTATTTGAATTTATTTTATTCTACAATATATTTTCTCTAAATTCACTCATTACATAGTTTTAGATTTGTATAAATAATTTTTTACGTAAAACTATTATATAATAATATTATATATGTATACATATTTCATATTAAATTATTTTCATTATACATACATACATACATACATAATCTATTGTTAATTTCAGTATAAATATTTTATTTATTTCAAATATTTTAACATCTTTAATTTATTTCAACTAATTTCAATATTGCTAATTTATTTTAATATTTTAATTTATATATTATATTTATTTCTTAAATTATGTGTAAATTTGTATATTTCGTTAGTGTTTATGTAAAATTGCTTGATTTTAATTAGTTTCCTCTTATTAGCCAATGTGGGTATTTACATGAGATTGTTGTTGCTATGTGTATTACTTGCTTGTATTTATCCACCGTTCATTTGATTAATGTATAATTTATTTACAAATTATCCTTTCGCGTTGCATATTGTCATTTAATCACCTTACATTTTTCATTCAAGGTTTTATAAAATAAGACTCGATATCCAAGATCTCGAGAAGATTGTGCCCTAACTTACTAGGCTTCAATCTTCCTCGTTGAATTTAAGTAACCGAGTATTCTTTTTTCAATTAAAGCTAATTTTTCAAATTAAAGCTTATCTTGAAGATTCAAAATGTTGTGTCCTAACTTATTGGATAGCATTATGTTATCTCGATATGAGGTTTTTTTAATAAAGGCAAACTCGTGTGTCGTCTTTGAAACTTCAAGGAGTCGAGCCCCAACTTACGGGGTTTCGATTTCTTCATTGAAACAAGAAGACTAAAATTTTTAGTTTTCAAAATAATAAATTTGAAGAAAGATTTTTTTTAAAGGGGAATCGCTTTTTAATCTTTTTAATTTTTTGACATTAAAGCATTAATTAATTAATTAGGTACCAATTTTTGGGTGTTACGAGGGTGCTAACCCTTCTTCGTACGTAACTGACTCCTGAACCCATCTTTCATTCGTAGACCAAGATTATTTTCAAGTCGAGCCGATCACACTTCAACAAAGGATTGGTGGCGACTCCAATTTTCATTTTTTAAAGTCGACAACTAAATTTTTGTTTTCAAAAAAATGGTTTCGACAAAATTTTTTTGTTAACTTTGTTAAAAATTAAGTACACACAAATTTAGCCCCTCAACCATTACAACTGTTATCAATTTGACCCCTACTCTTTTTTTTAATACAAAGTTATAAAAAAATTTTAAAAATTAAAAATTATATTAAAAAATTATAGACTAGTTAAAAATTTAGGTAAACTACACTGGTAGTCACCCAACCATCCGAAGTTTCTTCTTTGGTTACCCAACTATGAAAAGTTACAAAATGGTCACAAACCATTAAATGACTAACGAAAATATGGCGTAACCACTTTTAAAATTGACATAATAACTACTTTTAGCTTTGATGCCTCAAACTTTTGATCTAACAACATTTATGATAAATTTTTATTTATATTTCCAAAGTCATTTGGTGAAAATGATTATTGGAAATTTTGTTAAATATTTCCAAAGCAGTTTAAAGACTTGTAAAAGTACTCAAAAATATGTTGTAAATGTTTTTTAATTTATCTAAATGCTTTTGAGTCTATCCAAAATGTTCTAAAGTATTTCAAACTCATTTTATACAAGTCTGGGATGTAGTATCGATACCCTAACCTTGTTGTATCGGTACAACTGAGTTAATAAGCAAAATTGCAAAACTTTTGGGACTTCTACCCATATAGGTCCACTTTTATCCATACAAGTCCACTTCTACCCGTACATCTTGTGAGTTATATTGATACAAGTCTGTTTGTAATGCTTCCAACGACTAGAAATTATCCCCAATGGTTATAAACAATCACAAAAATTTCCCTTGTTATATATATACATCAAGAACACTTCAAGATACAAGAGATGAACATCCAAGCATAGAAATCAAGAGAAAAACCTTCAACTCTTTATTTTTTTCATTTTCCCTTGTACATATTCATTGAGAGCTTATTGTAATATCTTTTCTCTCTCAAATCTTTGTATTTAGAGTTTCAATTTACAAACACACACCAACTAGAGGTTCATTGTTAGTTTGTTTATCTTCTCTTTATTGTAAAGAGGATAGTTAAGGTTTTTGAGGTATAAAACCTTAAATAGATTGTAAAAAGGTTTCTATTTGAGCAACAAAAGCTAGAGGGTTTTAGTTATGCCATAAAAACTAGGGGGAATATTCTATTTTAGCCTTGTGAAAAAGACATGGATTGTAAATGTTATACTTTTTTTTTTCTTGAAAGGTAATAATTCAAGTATAATGAATTGGAAAATCCTTAGTTGAGGTATACAAAGGTAGTGGAGGTAGACAATTGGGACCAAACCACTATAAATCGAATTACCTAAACTTTTTTCCCTTTCCTTATCATTTAGAAAAGTTTATAGAAATTTTTAAAGTACCAACTCACCCCCCTCTTGGTATTTTCAGGCCTAATAACAACTTTAACCCTCAACATTTGTACATTGTGTCAATTTAGTTTTGATTCTAAAAAAATAACTCCACATTTACACAATATGTAATTTGATAAGATTTCATAAGATTCACACTTGAATCATTCAACGACCCAAATTTTGAAAAATAGTCAGTTCAATTACTTGGAATTTAAATGATTTAATTTGATTAAGTCTATGATTTTATTTGAAATTTGAGGTTAAATTCAAGTATTTATAATGTAAATTACCTAATATACAAGTTACTTATTGTCGCTAAATGGGAATTACAAGTTAAAATCTCTAGTAGTAATGGTTAATAGTAAGTTTTAGTTTTTTCTATCTTTAATTTTTGGCACATATTGGGAAAAATAATATTTTAAATATTATATATATGTTTAAAATTTTTTATATTTCAAGAAAAAAATAAAAGAATAGGGGTCAAATTGACAAACATTGTAAAGGTTGAGGGGCTAAATTTGTGGTTTTACCTAATTTTTAAAGGAGGTACCGGAAAAAAATAAACAAAGGGATTGAAAATGAGAAAATAAAAGTAGATGGACTAAATCTGCACATCAATAAGTACAAGGACTATTTTGAGAATTTAACCAAAATAAAAAAATCTCCTCTTTCCACCAATTCTTGAGTTACATCTGGGTTTTCTTCATTTTCATTTTCATCTTCTATATGCTACCGGATTTCTTTCATCTCTTGCAACTCAATTTTCTCAAATAAGTTAATGAAACACTTTAGAAAGAAAAAAATTTCTTCAAATTAAGGTTTATGCGTTAGGGTTCACAACTTATGTAAACCCAAATGAGAAATTCTACAAATTTTCTCCAAATGCGCCTCATATCATCAATCTTCCACAACAACTTACAGTTGTTGAACTTCAATCTCAATAGAGCACTGCATCAAGAAGGGCTCAATTTATGCAGACTTGAATGCTTCAAGAAGTAGAAAATGATGGGAAGATGTTTTACCAAAAGACTTGTTGAAGCATCATCTGGTGCATCCCAATCTTTCACATCTTAGCTAACCATGCAGCAGAGCAAGGTCTAATGGGTATTTTGTTCATTTCTTTCGGTGTGCATTTGTGGGAGAAGATGTGATCGATGGACACATTTTGTATTTCTTGTTGGAAATTGTAGATTGCAAATTCATAATTATTCATGAGAACTTATTATAAAGTGATGATTTATTCAAAGGATACATTTGATTTCATGGGACATGTTTTTTTATGAAGTATGTCCAATGGAAATCAAATGTAAAGGGTTGCGTGTAACACCCCAAAATTGGGCCAAGGAGTTTTAGGGGTATTTTAGGGATTTTAACTTTAGTGAGTTCAGGAATTTCATAAGCATGGTAATCAAAGATGTTCTCATTTATGGTGTTTAGAAAATCCAATCAATTTTTGAAAATAATGTTCAAAAGGTTTTCAATTTTGAAATAAAGACTGATTTGTAAAAGGATATAAATTTTGAGTTTTTAAAAGGCAATTAATCCAAATTTTAATTTTCACCCTATTTCCCTCTTCATCTTTATAAAACCCACGTTAGTCTCTTCTCCATATTTTTGTTTTGTCGTCCATTGCGTTCCAAACTCCTCTCACCCAATTTTGATTCCCAAGCTTAATTCCTTAGATTTCTATCATTCCCCAAGCCATAAATCTCCATATTATTTCAAGAAAAATATCCAAGAACACCATAGATTTCTCTATCGGTAATCTTTGAGGTTTTTGATCAAACGCTCAGGTTTTTATCATCTAAGATAACGATTCAACTCTTAAATAGTTGTAAATGTTATTTAGCCTTTAAAACTAAGTTTTTAACCATTAAATCACATGTTTTGAATAAAAGTAAACAGTTGGCTTGTTAATGGTGGATTTTGGGATTTTGAGTAAAAACGTGGTTTCAAAGTGTTTTTCAATTAGTTTTGATGAGATTAAAAGGTTTCTAAAATTAATTTAAAGTGTCGTTAAATATTTCTAAGGTTTAATGAGTTTTCATGAAAAATGCCTATTGTACGTCGAAAAATTGTGATACCATGAATTGGGTAGTTTTGCGTAGTTTAAAGGTTGAGAATCTTTCATAGGTAAATAATTAGATGAACATAATCAATTTTAGGTAAAAATATTAAGTATAGACCGAGATAATTGAAATTCAGGTTTGCTATGTAGAAGGTTTCGATTACAAGAGAATATAGCTTAGGCTTGTGTTTTTGGTTTGTTTAGGTAAGTCTTTGATTGCTAATTGATGGTGTATGTTGTGTGGTTATTATGTGTTAATTATCAGAACCGTTGGAACCTTCTACGAGCAAGGCGAAAGGCAAGGAAAAGCTAGTTTAAGCTTTCGACAATTAGACGAAAGCATGATCGGTGGGTGTTTGGAATTGCTACTTGTAGACAAGATTTATAATGTTAATTGGGAGCTTAGGAATAGCCTAAAACCCTATCCTAAGTTTTGAGTGTAAGCTTTCTATTTCCCTCGCCTTATTTTGGCAAATTATGTGATTATGTGAATAATTGTGGATTGATTATTATGATGCGATATTGTGATATGAGACAAGTGTGACTACTATTGTGAATTGTGTTGTGGGCATCATATACATGCCAAATGACAATGATAATGATATGCTAATAATACAAATATGTAACAAAAGTGAGCGGAATTTTGGTAAATATATATGTGTTGAATTGCGGAATGTGATATTATTATGACAGATAACATGTGAGAATACTTGTATGTGATAAATGATGTATTGATTTTAATGCACACATATGTGGTCAGATATGTGATGGCTAAATGATCATTATTGTGACACTTAAAGTGCAATTAAATGTGAATCCGATAAGCATGCATTGTGTACAAGTTGTGATGTAAATTGATGACTATGAACAGAGATGATGTGCATTAAATCAATAATTAAAAAAGTGTAATTGTGGATATTTTGGCCTTGTGACCTCTTGAAACTGTTGGATATAATTGGCATGCCATAGGATTGTGAGTACTCACTTATATGTATTATGTTTTTGGGCATTGAGGCCCTGGGACAGGTTCAAGAGATAAGGGAATGTGAGCTAAGCTCCATTCAACGGGACACGTTTGCTGTGTTGGAGAGTGTTAGCTTTATGCTTCACTTTTTGGGATATGTTAGACTCTATGAGTCAATTGGTGTGTTGGAGATCCATGTATCCGATGTGTGGTGATAGAGTCAACTTTTATGTTTCATAGCCTCAAGTGGCAAGTTATCGTTTAAATGTGATCTTATATATTGTAATAATACGATGCGAGACAAATGCTTAAACATGTGAATAATATGCTAAATGAGTTTATTTAAGGTTCATGAAAATGTTAGTATGTTCTCATGGTAAATTGTGTATGTAATTATAGTCTGGGGTCATTTTCATTTAACTTGTGAATGATGTAAACGGAAAAATATATAGGATTTTTCCTATATAATTCATCACCTTTTACTTAAAATTGTTGTTAAAACCAAGTAATTGTTTAATAAATTAATGAAATATGTGAAAATATGAAATTAGGACATAGAAATTATTAAAATGTGATTTTATATTTTATTATATAGTTTTCATGCATAAAATGACTTATTTTATATTAATTTAAGCATATTATATTTTTAAGCTATGAAGTGGATCATGCATGATTAAATTAAATAATAAAATATATTGTTATATTTTAATAATTCATTTTAAATATTTCATTAATAAAATTGGGTTTAATTAATTAAGTAAATTGATTAATTAAAGTGGTTAAATTAATTCATTTGGTCCTCTAAACTATTTGCTATTTTTGATAGGTCTGAGAGTTTTCTTCTAATTGAAAAACCGTCCAAAGTGGGGACCAAGTCAACCCAATTTTTGGCTGCACATGGCTGATTATAAACCAATTTTTGGTTTAATTACATAAGGCCCTTGAAGAGTTAAAGAAATAAGAGATTTACCTGAAGATTTGCTGGAGATCGAGTCTTAGTCCTGAGTTGTTGTGGCATTCAAATTGAAAAAAAATCAAGGAAAAATCAGCCACATTTCCTCAATTCACAGCCGGCCACTCTTGGAGGAGGTTTCAAAGGATGGACACTTCTAATTTTAGCAAACTAGCTCCCTTGCCTCACCTATAAATAAGAGCTTATTTCTCACTTTTTCAATCATCCCTCATCTCATCATCCCTCTCATCTCTCATTCTCTCTCTCAACTCTCTTAGATTTCACACCTATCATCATCCTTGCATAAGAATTTTAGCAAATTAGCCTCTTAAAGAGCCCTTGGTCGGCCACCTTGGAGAACCATCAGCAAAGGAGCAACGCAAAGAAGTGAAAGAGCCTCGTCAGTCAGAGTCTTGGGTGACAACCACTCTGAAATGGGTTTAATCTTTCTTTTCTTTAATTTAAATATAAATATGTTTACTATGTGTTCTTTGTTCTTGTTTACAACAATGATAGCTTAATTTTATTTAAGCTAGGATGATTATTTTAATTAAATAATATTTATTTGATTCATGCTTATAATGTTTATGCCTCAATCGATAATGTTTTCAATTAAAATCAAGTCTGTATTTTGTTCATACGTGATTGAAATGCACCTGAATTAGCTGAGCCATCCTAACCAGACAACGGCTATGGACGCATAATTGAAATGTGCATGCTCAATTTAGATCCTAACCCGATTAAATTGTAGGTTGTATAACAACCCTAACCAGGCTCTGTTATCTGCATAGTTTTTAGATTTGTGTGATTAAATTTTTTCAAACCTAACACGTCCCTGTTACCTCACACGAATGCTAAGAAACCCTTAGTAAATAAGGATCAGTAAAATGCGTATTTACTAAGTAAAGGATTCCGAAAGGACCTAATTTGGTTTCTAAACTCATGAAAGATCGAGTTGCCATGGAATATTTTTCCGAATATTATTAAGCATGATGATAATAAATTAAGTTTAATTAAAGTAATTGTCCTAGTTTATTTATGTTATAATTGTTGCAAATTGTGTTAAATTTTGCTAAAATCTATTTCATTCATATAGTTTGCATATTAGGATAATTTACATTAGGGATCATTGCATCTAGTTTATACCACTTCTCAACTATATTTTGTTTTTATTTTTCAAATTGTTAATATAATTTTACAAATTAAGTGACTTAGCACAAATACAATCCCTGTGGAGACGATAACTCAATACTTATTACTTGATAATGACTGTGTACACTTGCACAAACCCGAGCTTTACAAATGCATGCTAATATATAAGTTAGACTTGTGAGTTATTAAAGCATGTATATGTTATTACTCTTGACGAATTATTGTAAAACGAATTATTTGTATATAAGTTCAATGTAGTTATACGTAAGAGTATATGCTAGTTTTATGATTTAATGAAGTTTGAATATGTTATTGTGACTTGGTTAGAATATGGTTGTGAATGTGTTATAGCATGCTCTTGTTTAACCTTTGATGTTGTGTATACATTGTGGTTACTCCAACATTCACTGAGCTTGTTTAAGCACACCCACTCATTTTTAAACCTTTGCAAATAATTACCGTTTCATTGTGAGCGGCGCGGAATATTTTCCAAGGGACTGATCGTAGTTTAGCATTTGAGTATGTATTTAGTAGTTATTATTTTAGAATTATAGGAAAAAGGCAATGTGGTAGAATTGTTGCATAAATATTGTCGTGATGTTTTAGATGTTTGCATGAATTTATTGCTCTTAGTATTTATGGATATCAAGCTTGGTATATTGATTGCTTGTTCAGACATATTTACGATGTTTTGAATTGCCATTATAGTTGTTTTGACGAATGTTGATGAGGTAATAGATGCATATTGATTTGATACAAGTTTGAATGGACTAAATTCCTTAATATGCTATGTTTTTTTTGTTTGAAATACATGTATCGATATTTGGGTTTTAAAAATGATACCTCCTTGATATTTTGAATGTGCAGGAAGTCAGTAACTCAATTTGGTATCAATACCATGTCATAAGTTTCAATATTCAAGATAATAAAATCGATGCTTTTTGAAATGTACTGATAATTTCTTGGGTTTTTATTTTAGGCGAGAAACAAAATGCCATTTTGATATCGATTTTTTGGGTGGTATCAGTACCATCTTAGAGAATTACCAATACATTTGATTCAGTATCGATACCTATGTGATTTATTTAGAATTTTTTCTTAGTGGTTTAAAAGCATGTTTAATTCTTTTTTTAAGTTTGTTTGATGAATGTTGAACATGTTTTAACGATGGCTGGAATGTGTGACTTATAATTATTATGAACGCTAAAATGGAAGATGTTTGTTTAATAATGAGACCATAGAGATACATGTGATGTGTGATGGTGGTGTGACATCCTAATATTCGGGCTCGGCGACCGAGTTGGGTATAAGGTGTTACATTGTGACTCTTCAAAATAGTGTCCATTGAGTGTCTATAAATAGAGGGTCTATGGTGCTCACAAATATATTACAATAAATTCAATTTCATAACTTAGGGAAAGAGTTTGGGAATTCCTCAATTTTTCTAATCAAAGGAAATTCAAAAACTTCGTTGTATCCCAGGAGAACCTTTTCCTTAACCCTCTAGCAACTTTGTGTGGGGGAAAATAGTTCTGTTTGGAAAGTGTCACCCGTGCCTTGAAGTCTACTATTTTATTCAATATCGTCTTTGGATCTATCTTCTCCACTCAAAATCTCCAACAATGAAAGAGAACTGTTTAGGAGATGGTGATGGAGGCTACTACCGCATTCAAAGTGATAAATCAAGAGTTTGTGAAACTTGATCAATCATTGAAAGGACATGATGTTGTTTCTTCTTATCGTCTTAAATGTGGCATATGTTCTGGATCCAAACCTAAAACTCGTGGAGGATCCCGCCCCTAATGCAAACCTCGAAGAAATTGCGAAAGTGGCCGAACACAAGAAGAAACACGAAAAAGACAATTTCACATGTTGAGGATACATCCTCAACACCTTTTCTGATCAATTGTATGATCTTTACATGTCGGTGCAATCCTCAGTGGAAATATCAGAAGCTCTTGAAGAGAAATACAACACTAAATGACAAGGTACTGATAAATTTTTAATGATGAAGTATTTCAAATTCAAAATGCTCGATAGTATCTCGATCATGGATCAAGTCCATGAACTACAAGTCCTTGTAAGTAGGCTTTGTGACTTGAAATTTGTTATTTCAGAATTGTTACAAGTCGCGGGCTATCATCTCGAAGTTGCCCTTGTCTTGGAATAATCATCGGAAGAAACTTCTGTATATGGAAGAAGACTTCACTGTGGAGAAAATACTTAGGTATTTGCGTATTGAAGAGGAAACTTGGAAGTGTGATGCGGTGTATAGCAAAAGGCCACATTTGAAACTAAGGACGTGCAAGACAAGAAGAAAAAATCTCACAGTTGTTATAATTGCAATAAGAAAGGACACTATATTAAGGATTGCAAACTTTTCAAAAAGAAGTAAGATGCCACAATTTCCAAAGCCAATATGGTGGATGACATGGACTTTGTAGCTATGGTTACGGAAAGGATCGAAAGTTTGGATATTGGTATGATTACCGAACTTAACATAGCCATGACCAATAAGTCCTATAATTGGTGGCTCGACTTTGGAGCTATTGTCCATATGTGTAATGACCGACGACAATTCAATAGTTTTGAACTAGTGGCAAACAGTGAAGTGCTTATGGGAAACTATAAATTAGTTAAGGTGCTCGATCAAGGGATGGTGGAACTCAACTTCACATCAAGGAAGAAATTGACTTTGACCATTGTGTTGTATGTTTTAGATGTGAGAAAGAATTTAGTGTCTGCGAGTCTTCTATGTAACAAGGGGTTCAAGGTTATCTTGGAATACAGTAAGTTAGTCTTGCTTAAGGGTGGTATATATGTAAGAAAATGATATTCTAATGAATGCATGCTCAAGTTGAGCATTGACATGAATAAAGTTAATTATTCTACTTATATTATTGAATCTTATCCTTTGTGGCATGCGCATTTAGCACATTTTAATTTTAAAACTTTACAATATATGAAAAAGAATGGTTATATCAGTCTAAGTAATGATGAATTTGTGGATAAATGTGAAGTTTTTATTTAATAAAAAATTACAAAGAAACTATTTCCTAATAAGTGTGAAAGGAATTCAAAAGTGTTAGATTTAATTGATTCGGATGTTTGTGAATTAAATGGAATTCTAACAAGAGGTGGAAAATGATATTTCATCACTTTTATAGACGACTTCTCTAGATTTACTTATGTGTACCTCATGAGAAGTAAAGATGAGGCTTTTGCTAGGTTTAAACGTTTAAAAAATGAGGTTGAGAATTTATTTAGTAAGAAAATCAAAGTGCTCCATAGTGATAGAGGTGGTGAATATTTTTTAAATGAATTTAATGTATTTTGTGAGGAACAAGGTGTGGTACATGAGTGTTTCGCACTTTATACTCCGCAACAAAATGGTTTGGCAGAAAGAAAGAACCATACTTTAATGGATATGGTTAATTCAATGTTGTTAAATGCTAAACCTCCATATAATCAATGAGGTGAAGCATTATTGACTGTGTGTTATATCCTTAACAGAATACCATTAAGAAAGTTGAAAGTATCTCCATATGAGTTATGGAAGAGTTGGATGCCAAACTTAGATTATTTCAAAGTGTGGGGGTGTTTGGTTTACTATAGAGTTCCTAACCAATAGAGAACAAAGTTAGGACCAAGATCCGTCAAGGGTGCATTCGTTGGATATGCCTAACACTCTAAGGCTTATAGTGTTCTCGACTTAGCGTCAAATACAATAATTGAAACAAGAGATGTTGTATCCATTGAAAATAAAGTTTTCAATGATTCAACTTATTTGGAAAAAGAATATCAGCCGATGGTCTCAAGTGATCAAACCAAGAGAAGTCTTTGTGACAATAAGGATACAAAGCCGAGGAAAAGTCAAAGAGTGAAAAAATAAAGGACTGTGGTCCTGCTTTCATTTCCTCACAATCTCTATCATTCCTTGTTGAGGGAAATAGAGAATTTGTAATTAGGAAGATCCTCATAATGTTTAATGTGGATGGTGATCCACAATACTACGGTGAAGCCATGATTTCTAGGGATGCGGCTTTTTGGAAAGAGGCAACCAATGATGAAATAGATTTAATATTTTCCAAAAATATTTGGATTGTAGTTGATCTTCCTCAAGGATCAAGGCCTATCGAGTGTAAATGGGTGTTGAAAAGGAAGAATACTCCAATAGGGAGTTCTTCAACCTTTAATGCTAGGTTGGTGGCTAAAGGATTTAGGCAAAAGGAATACCTATATTATTTTGACACCTATGCACCAGTGGCTAGAATGATCTCCATTCGAATTCTTATAGCACTTGCATCTATCCATAAGTTACATGTGCATCAAACGGATGTTAAGATGACTTTTTTGAATGGTGATCTCGAAGAGGAAATCTACATGGAGCAACCAGAAGGCTTTGTGCTTTCTGGGAATGAACATAAGGTGTGTAAGTTGATCAAGTCATTAGATGGCTTAAAAACTAGTGCCTAAATAGGGGCGTGAGAAATTTGACTCGGTTTGTAAAACCCTATACCTGGCTTGATTGCCGAGCTTGCATATAAAGATGTCATACCACCGTCTCACTACTTGTGCATTAAAATATTTATTTTATTTAAGTCGACACATGTTATTCTTTGCATTTTCATAGGTTTTAAGACATGCATACATTAATCATCATCAAATCATGCTGGACATACATCAATGTAACTTACCGTATTAAGAATTCAAGCAGTTGGACCATTTAACAAAATTTCCAAGACAATCATGTAGGTATCATATTGACCCTAAGGTATCAATATTTTCTTTAAGTGGTATCAATACCACTTGGAAAATTGATACCAAACCTGCATTCTATTTTTTGCACAAAAATCATACTATCGAAAATTATCGACACCTCTGCCAAAGTATTGATATTTCTACCCCAAGTATTGATACTCATGATAGGGTATCGATAAAAAATAATGTTGCTGTCTCATTGCACATTTTAAAACCACAGAAGTATCATTTTTACAAAACGAATATCGATACCTATACTCCAAACCAAAAAATACAACATACTTGAGCATATAAATCATTCCAACATGTACCAATTCATCATGCTAACATATTGTCATCAAATAAACATCAAAACGATAGTAATACTAGTCTCAACAATCAAAAGTAGGTCCGAGCTACTCATAAACTTGGGAGCATATGGTTTATGGAAGCATCCAAAACATCATGGCAAATATTAGTAAAATTCTACCACATTGCCTTATTCCCAAAACGTAAACAATTAATAATAACACCTACGAAATAATGGAAAATGACTTGTTTGGATCACCCCTTGGAACCACACTGCTCACATCGGCACTTAACTACTCTTCAAGGGTTTTAAGAAAGAAGTGGGTGAGCTTAACAAGGCCAGTGAATGCTCAGAATAACCACAATTTACACACAATATCAAAGGTTAAACAAGAGCATACTACAACACGTTCACAACCATATACTAATCAAGTCAAAATATCATATTCACGTTTCATTAAATCATAAAACTAACATATATTCCTACATGCAATTACACTCAACTCACTTGTATATAATTCATTTAACAACAATTCATCAAGACAAAATAATGTATACATGCTTTAATAACCCATAAGTCTAGCTGATATATTCACAAGTTAAATGGAAATGACCCAAACCACAATTACATGCACAATTTACTATAAGAACATACTAACATTGTCATGAAACTTAAATCGACTCATTTAGTATATCATTCGCATGTTTTTACATCCATCTCACATCGTATTATTACAACATATGAGATCACATTTAAACGATAATTTGCATAGCAACCACATACTCATTTAGGCATACATCACATTACACATATATACATTTTAAGATAATTTGGAACTTGAGGCTATGAAACATAAAAATGGGCTCTACCACCACACTTTAGATAACAAATCTTCAACACACCAATTGACTTATAGAGTCGAACATATCCCAAAAAGTGAAGCATAAAGTTAACACTCTCCAACACACCAAACATGTCCCATTGAATAGAGCTTAGCTTACATTCCCTTATCCCTCCAACATGTCCTAGAGCCTCAATGCTTAAATCACAAAACACATATAGGTGAGTACTCACAATACTATGCCATGCCAACTATATCCAACAGTCTCATAAGGTCACAAGGCCAAAATATCTACAATTACACAATTTTAATTACTGATTTAATGCATATAACAACCACACAATATACATAATCAATATTCATCCAAAGACTCACTTAAACTAACAAAAAATGCAAGTCTAAGCTATATTCCTTATGGAATTGAAATTTCGACTAACAAACATGAAACTCAAATTGTAAGAACCCATTTTCAATGATAGTGGTATCGAGACCACAAATCTGAAGTCAAAAATTTATTTTATTTCCTACAGCATGATAGAAATACCGTATAAAAATTTCGTTAAGAAAATTTACTGTTTACATGCTTAATTCAGTAAAAAGGACTAGTTTGCAAAAGTTTCAAAACTTGAGTTCTATAAGATAAGAAGATTTAATAGCTATGAAATTATATGTTTAGAGGGTTTATGTCATAAATAAACCATTGATATTTTTAGTGGACAATTATGGCCATTAAAAATGAAATTTTAAAGGTTGAATTATAAGGTTATTTTAGAAATTAATAAATACATGTTAGTAAAATAATTAAAAAACAAAAGTCAACATCTTTCTATGTTCTTCCTCAACCAAAATTAAGCTTAAGAAAAGCCATTGAAGGATCTTTGACATTCGACCATCTCTCATAGCTTGCATGGTATGATTTTTCGTCCTATTTTTAATGGTTTCTATGTTTTCGGGTTCGTTGTAGCTTAATCTAGCTATCTCAGGGACTAATTTGTGAAACTGTTAAAGTATTAGAGTTTTCCATGAATGAATATAGGTTGTTTTTGATGTTTGATGGAAGAAAATTGTAACATCCCGATTTACAATTTCACAGAAAGATTTCGTGAAAATTTCGTTAAAAAATTTTGACGTTTGGACACTCAATTTAGTCAAAAGAACTAAATTGTAAAAAGTGCAAAAGTTGAGTTTTATATGTTAAAGGTATTTAATTTTTATGGAACTATAAATTAGGGGTCCTTATATGGCAATTAGACCATTAGTTAGTGATGGACAAAAATGGACATAAGATAAGTGAAATAGGATTTTTGTTAAGTAAGGGCATTTTAGTCATTTAGTAAATAAATAGAATTAAAAGGGAAAAATATGTAAAAATTGTGTTCATCATCCTTGCTTGCTGCCAAAACTTGAAGGAAGCCATAGCTAGGGTTTCTTCACTTTCTCAAGCTCATAGTAAGTGATTCCAAGCCCCGTTTTTAATGTTATTTACGTTTTTGGAATCCCGGTAGCTTAATTTAGCTTATTTTAGCAATAATTTAACCTAGGGTTCATATTTGGAAAAATACCCATAGGTGAAATATGTTTATTTTGATGTTTTATGGTAGAATATGAAGCTAGGAATTATGTTAAACAACTTTTCCTAGTCGATTTTAAGTGAAAACGAGTATATTGACAAAATCGGCAAAAATACCTAATGTTCATAAGTAAGTGTTAGGGTAATAATTTGATGTTGTCATAGAAGGGAAAAATGTTCAGCATGTTATAAAACATAAGAGTAAGAGATGAAGTTTAATTTCCGAGCTTTGGGGAAAAAGTGTAAATATGCAAAAGTTTAAGGGCAAAATTGTAATTTTGCCAAAATTGAGTCAATGACTGTTTTGATGAATGTCAGTATTAAATAAGCTAAATTTGCTATTATAGATCAAGAAGAACGAAATTCGGAGCTAGACCAGGGAAAGAAAATGATTGAGGACTAAAGTGTTAGAATTGATCACATTTTTGTACCAAGGTAAGTTTACGGTAAATAAATACAATATTTCAATAACTATTATTAATGCTGCTATTTTCCAGTAATTATGTATTTATTTCATGAAATTATTTAATGTTGACTCAAGTATGAGATGATAGAGAATCAGTGTTAAAAAGTCCCGTTGAAACATAAGGAATGTATTGGATACAAATGTCATCACATTTGGATAAAGAGATCCCATGTAAGACCATGTCTGAGACATGGCATTGACATCATTGAGGTTATGAGAGGTCCCATGTAAGACCATGTCTGGGACATGGCGTTGGCACCGAGATGAGAGGTCCTCCGTAAGACCATGTCTAGGACATGGCATGGGCACCAATATGAGAACTCCCATGTAAGACCATATCTGGGACATGGCTTTGGCATGTTATTATCAGAAAAGAGACCCAAGTATCCTTATTATTCCAATGTGGCTCAATGGGCTAGAAAACAGATTATGTTCTATGGAAGTTCAAGTAAAAGTATAATTAGCAACTTCAGGTGAGTTATAAGAGTTAAGAATATGTTATGATATCAGTGAGAACCAATATTTCAGGAAGAGAAGAGTAAGTTGTAATCTTAAGCTATCTAAATAGGTAAGTAAATAAACAAGTAAATGAGAGTAAGTAAAGAGGAAGCTTAAGAACATGATACTTGCATATCATTATTTGTGTTAAATGTTGTTATTTATTTACTTGTAAACTTACTAAGCTTTATGCTTACTTCTTTTATTTCTTTTTCTTTCATATAGTATTATCAAGCATAGTCGGGATCTTGAAGACGTCGGAGAGCGTTCACACTATCAACCACCACAACTTGGTATTTTAAGACGATAAATGTTTCGAGCTATGGCATGTATAGGGACTTAGTCATTTCGATTGTATATTCTTAAATTATGACCAAAAGATGATATGTAAATATTTGATGATGAATAGTTATTAAAATGGCTAAGTATGAAGGTGTTTGTTGTTATAAATGTCTAGGTGATAAATTATGCATAGAAATCATGAAAAGGTAAATATTGGTAGTGAATCGCTTTGAGAAAGCAATAGTGACGTGATTTTGAAAAATCACCAAGGATAGTATAAAATGAATTAGAGAGTGAATTATATATATAATTAAATCTTATTGAGTCTATTTTCATAGAAAAATAACAGTGTAGACAAATGAATTATGTATTTTGAGATATTTGCATTTTTGTTAGACAAGGTCAAAGTGGTTTTGGAATCCCTATTCTAACTTTTGAAAATCATTAAAAATTGTAAAAAAATATTTATGAGTTTTAATTTATATTTCTAGATTCCTTATTGAGTTTATTTTTTTTAGAAATAAGTTAAAACACCATATGAAGTCTGTACAATGAGATAAGTAAATTTTAGTGATGAGAGGTCAGGACAGTCGATCAGTGAAACAGGGGAGAGTTTAACTAATAAACTATACTAATTGGCTGAACAAAAAATTCTAAAAAAATTATGGTAAAAAGATATATGAGTCTAGTTTCAGGAAAAATTTATGGATCTAAATTTTTAGTTTCGTAACTCGAGTTATAATTAATTTAGTAACTGATGCGCAGGTGGACAACTTTGTTGTGAATAGTGAAATTAATTTCGAAAGTAAAATTTTATGCCCCGAACTTTTAAGTTAAGTCAAGTAACGCCTCATGATCGACTTCGGAAACGTTCTTGGGTAACGGGTGTTACAAAAATGATTAGTTGTTGATAGATAAACAAATTTTGTAAAGAGATTTTTGATAAAATTATCAAATAGGGGTTAAATTGAAAAATATGATAAATTCATGATAAATTTGTGAAATAAATGAAATATAGGCTTTGCTAGGGACCTATATGAAATTTGGCCATCAAATTTCATTTTATGAGCTAGGGACTAAATTATAAAGAATTTAAAAGTATAAGGGCAAAATGGTAATTTTTCCAAAAATGTGTTTTGGATTAACTTGAATGAATTATATGTTAAATTGAATTAAATTTATGCGTATAGATCCAGTCATACCTCATACGGAGTTAGATCGAGGCAAAGAGAGAACCTCGGACTAATCGCCTTTGTATCTACGAATACTCGTTGAGGTAAGTTCGTGTAATTAAATTGAGCATTTATATGTTTTAATTTAATTATATGTATGTGATTTGTATAATTGCCATGCATAAATACCGATCGCATATCCGACAACTTACTGTAACACCCCTTACCCGTATTTGACACCGAAATAGGGTACGAGGCATTACCGGAGTTTGCTAATTAATTTTCAGACATTTCATTTTTTATCTAACATTCATATTTATAACCAATCAAAATCAAAACATTAGTGAGCTAACGTTAACCAATTTAACTTATACACGCCATTATAACCAGAATCAAATCATCCAACAAGCTTCCGATAATCATTTCAAAGCATCTAATAATTATACATATTACCAATAATAATTCGGTTCCAATATAAAACACACATATATATAATATTCATTACCAAATAGCATTCACTTTAATTGAAATTAAACAAAATATAGTTCATACGAACTTACCCGGCTAAATTGCAGAAATACCAAAATTCAGGGACATTTTGGGAATTTTCCATTTTTCTCGAATTTCCACCCAATCTTGATCTAAATTAATATTCCATTCAATTTACTAATTTAAATAATCAAACAATTCATTTCATGCAATTTGGTCACTTTTTGATATTTTTACAAATTTACCCTTAAATTTTCACATTTGTTCAATTTAGTCCCTGAAACATATAAATTGGCCATTTTTAATGAAAACTCATGCTAGTTTAATAATCATATATTTTCCTCCTCCTCCTCTCCATTCCACATCCTTAATGTACATAACATGCTTATAGGTAACATTATCTATAATTTCACCATTTACTTATATATATATATATTCATTCAAAGTGTCAACTTGAGTCAAAATCACTAAATTATTTATATCTTGAGATACAGAACTCCAAATTAAGATATGTAAATTTTATCTGAACCTGTACTCACATATGTTCTTACCATAAAATTTTTAGAATTTTTGGTTCAGCCAATAAGTACAGTTTATTCTTTAAATTCATCCCTATTCTGCTGTCTAACAGTTCCGACCCTTCTTCACTAAAAATTAATTATCTCCTCGTACAGAATTATAATGATGTTTCCGTTTGTTTATATTGAAAATAGACTCATTAAGGATTTAAAAATATAAATTTAAGCCTATAATTATTTTTCTCCAATTTTTTATGATTTTCCAAAGTCAGCACAGGGGAACCCGAAATCATTCTGCCTTATCTCACAAAACCTACTATATCTCATAATTTAAAATTTCATTGCTTACACCGTTTCTTCTATGAGAAACTAGACCAAATAATATTTAATTTCATATTTTTTCATCCTCTAATTAAATTTATACGATTTTTGGTAAATTTTCAAAGTCAGACTACTGCTGCTGTCTTGAAACTGTTTTAGTGTAAAATGTTGATAACTAAATTTATAACACTTTCCTTTCCTTTCTCTTCAACATTTTCCATCACATTCTCTTATTTCCTTTTTAGCATAACAAGAATATAGAACCTTATATAATGAAACTCTACCTTAACATTAATTTCCTACTTTTTCAATAATATAAAACTCAAAAGTATATAAAAATCTTGATGTTCTTACCTTATGCCATTGATTTCAATCTTTAACTTGATTTTCTCCCTCCTCCAGCTTCTATTTCTTGAATCTAACTTGATATTCTAGCTCCCCTTAGTCTCCTTATCAATTTTTTCTCTTGGTGGCTATGAAAATTTCTTTGATTTCTAAGTGAAAATGGTGAATTTTTGGTGGGAGGACCAAATTGTAAAGAAAGAAAAATTTCTTTCTTTTTCCTCTCTTCTCACGTTAGTTTCATGGAGAAGAGATGATTTCTCATCATCTTTCATTCCTTTTATATTAATCATTTATTAATAAAATAATACTAAAAATCTTAATAAAATAATAATTAAATAACATTTATCTAATTAATTAATTAAAATATCACCAACATCATCATTACCTTCTAGAATTCTCTCTCCTTCTAATTGACCATTTTGCCCTTTATAATATTTTGAAATTCCATCCTTGAGTCATCACTTAATTTGGTAAAATTGCAATTTAGTCCCTCAAAATTCTTCACCTTTTCAATTTGGTCCTAATTCATCCATTTTCCTTAGTTTCTAGATTATTCCACCCTTAAAATATTTACACTATTGGTCCTTCAACTTTAACCTCTCAAGTTTTAAATATTTACTCTTGGGCAATAAAACTTTTCTCACTTCTGCGATTTAATCTTTTCTTGAATTAATATGTCATAATATACCTTCCATTGTTGACATAACTCAATTTCCCTTTTTATCACTTTATTTCCTTATTTTACCATATCAGGGATATTATCTTACTTTTTTTTACTGTAGTAATTTTCGGGGTATTACAATTTCATAGCTAGTTAACCCTTCTAGCTTCTAGAATTCAAATTCTACATTTAATACAAATAGGTCCTTTCCTTAATTAATCACTAAATCGATAAAATTTTCATATCAATATTTTCATGTAACCTTCCTATCATAATGCAACCCATGTCATAATTTTAAAATAAATTTTTTCGTGTCGGATTTGTGGTCCCGAAATCACTGTTCCAACTAGACCCAAAATCGGGCTGTTACACTTACGATGATTATCGAGTCCTGTTTTAACCTTAGGAATTCGTAGGATACAAATGACTTGTCATTAGGGATTATCGATTGTAGCTCGTGTGAGTTTACCGATTCTCAGCTCGTATGAGCTTACCGATTGCATCTCGTGAGAGGTTATCGATTCTCAGCTTGTATGAGCTTACCAATTTACTACTCGTGAGAGCATACCGATTCATAGCTCGTGTGAGCATACATGTAAAGGAATTGATGGATTACAGTTTAGCACACTATGTGTGAGCTATACCGAGTATCCAGTTATATTCTAAATGGTTCAATGGGTGATGTTTTGTTACAATATGATATGAGTTAGATACAAACTATTACAAGTATTTACATGAAATACATGGAAATGAATTTACATGATGTATAGATACATAATATGGATGTTACATGTATATGGAAACTTGATTAATTTTGGAGCTCATCCTTGATTATTGATTCATATATGAATTTACATGACTAACATGGTTGGTGCATATGTGCTTAGGCTTTTGGCCAATTTTTGTTGGGATATGTCTTGTTACTTACCTATTATTTGATTAAATGGTAAGTTTAATTCTATGTTATACGAACTTACTAAGTTTAAATGCTTACTCTGTGTTATTTTTTCATGTTTATAGTGAATCAGAAGCTCGTTTGGGTTGGAAGCTTGTCGGAGCTATATCACACTATCTATCGGCTCACTCGGCACTTTCAGTTGGTTTAAGTTTGGTTATAATGGCATGTATAGGCTATTTTGGCTAATGTTGGCCTATATGTTTTGTTGTAATTGTGGCAATATGATTTGGCTTGTGTTTTGACATATTTAGGTATGTATATAAGTTGCTTTAATATGGTTGCTGTGCGGCTTGATTTGTGGTTAAATGATGAACGGTAAAATGATAGTTAAGCATGCATATGGTATATGTGTCTTGTGTAATGATGAATTTGTGGTAGATTGATACATAAGTAGGTATGATTCATATGGTAAATGATTCTTGTTAAAGAATATCATTTTGGTATCAAATGGTTGTGTTTTGGTAAGTAAGATACATGGTATGTATTGGTGCAAGTATGCACACAAGTTATTTGGATATTTGGTTAAATTGAACATATGGATGGTCATGTTATAAATTGTCATTTGAGGTGCCTAAGGGCATATTGGTTGCATGATGTTATACCATATTTTTAAGGTTTGTTTATTCTTGTTTTGGATACCTTGTTATGGCTTGTAAGTATGTGCAGTTGTGGTTGTAGGTACATGCCAAATTGGATGAGAAAAATGGCTTGTAAAATAACCTATTTTTGTCCACACGGGCAGGGACATTGGCGTCTGTCTTAGTCATGTGTGACACACAGCCAAGTGACATCACTGTGTGTCCCCTATAGCTTTCAAAGTGTTGCAAGTCAGGCTATTACACGGCCGTGTGTCCCTATTTCAAATGCCCACATGGACTAAGACACGGGCGTGTCTCTTGGGAATGACGTGATCCAGCTTGGTTGATTGAGTCGATTCACTTGATTGCCCGATCATCGACGAGAAGTTTTTGTTCGATGTTATATGAAGATAGAGTTATGGAGATGTATAAAAGGAAGCCGGTAATTTGGGAACAAAAGATAGGCTAAGTTAATATAGCTATGTTCGGTTTAACAAGAAATAAAAATTATAAGTTTATAGTTAAAATGGAAATGGAAATTGAACTCAAGCTTTAGGAACGATTCAATACTATGTAAAGTATAGCCCCGGGACTTATATTGCTTAAGGTGGTATTAATGGAAAGTCGAAGATGGACCTTGACCCATTACCTATGTAGAGTTAAGAACCAAAGGTATAAAAGATGGTTGAACGCCACACCTAGAGGGTGATAAGTTCAAAGAGTCAGGTTGACGCCACTAGCTAGCTAGATAAGTCAGAACAAGACTCAAACGAATGAAGAGAGGAGGCAACCTCACAATCAAGTTTTTTAATAATAAAAAATGTCTAATCGGTTTACAAAGAGAAACAAATTATTTATAGTTTACATATGATAGCCGAATAGACAAACTTAAGGACTAAGCAATTCGGCTTTAACTGTGTGGATTAATCTAGCAATGTATTTCCTATTAGCTAAGCCTAAATTCGGCTGAATGGGGAGTTCAATGATCAGCTTCAAAACCAAGGAAATGAATTTGACAGCTTGTGAGTGTATGGGAGACCAACGGGCATGTCTAGGTTCGGCCAAAGTTCGATTGGTCTCTCCAAAAGATGCTTCTTGGCCGAATAAGTACATAGGAGATCAATGGACAACAATCAATGCATGTAGATGAACATTCATGCACTCTTCCATTCATTGTAGTGAACCATTCATGTACCATCCTTAAAGCATTCATTCGTTGAAGGTAGTCATTCATGCACCCGCCCGTACATTGAAGCAACATGTTCATGAATTCTTTATTGATTGTGTTCCCACATCTGGCTGTACCTACAAAAGCTATGAACTAATTAAAAACAAGATATATTCGGCTGAACCAAGTTGTGTTCACATCAAACTCAATAATTAACAGAATAATTAATTTAAAGCTAACTGAACTTGAACTTAGCTAGCACAATTCATTCGACTAACTCTTAAACATGTAAAACAACTTAATGAACTGAATTGAGCTGGTATATTCGGTCATGAGCTGTAGAGAATTATTTAAATTAAATATAATACTCAAATTATTTAAAGGATAATAGTAACGAGCTGATTAGATACTAAATTGAGCTCGAATGAGCTGAATTGAGCTCAAATGAGCTTGTTGGAGCCAAACGAGCTAAAGGAGTGAAATCGAGCTAAAATTAGCTTGCACTAAGGTGCATGGGTTCTTCAATGGATTAGACCGAGCTTTCCTTCGTTAACAACCTGATCCTCCTTCCAAAAGCTAAGAAATAACGCCGTGACAGCTTCTTGAAGTCACTTGGATCAAGCTCGTGTCATTGGTCCTTTTGGGAGCTCGATGGAATCAAGATGAGGACCTGGTGGAGCTTGGGGCATGGTCACGTCATTCCCCCCTTCTTTAAATCGACTTATCCTCAAGTTGTGCTGCTTGTTCGCTAGAGAATATTTATTTCCACGCAACTCACCTTGGACGAGTAGGGTAATTAGTCCCAGATAGACTCCACATCGAACGCATACCAAATTATTCAATCGGATATAGGTGATAAAACCAAACTGACTTGATATAGTTCTGAAACTTTCGATCATCTCAAAATACATCCATAATTCATGGTTTAAACAAATGGAGTTTGAAGAAAGGATCAAGAGTTGGAAGTTTTCTTCACAATCGAATGAATGTGAGAATTCACGTGTGTGTTGAATTTTCATGCTAGAACCTTGCAGCTGCCTTTTAGTTATATTCTTACCAATGAACTCAATGTCTTCATCTGGCAAGATAGAAAAGTTATTCACAGCAGGCTTTGAACAAATTCCAGGAATCAAAATGTCGAAATAAATTTCATTGACATTCGGATAAGAAGAAAAAGTTTGAAATGTTCCAGAATCCATACCTTGTTCATAGAGAAGATTAAAATTTTAAATTGGTTTACCTCTTTCAATCATTTCAAACCTTCTCTTTTGAAATTATAGTGTAATAGGGGCTCCTTCTTCGAATTAACCTGAAACGAAGAAATAAGAAAACAATGGTTATTTAAATCTCCTTTCTTTTTCTCACTCACTCACTTTTCTTTTTCTTTCTTTTTCTTTTTCGATATTCTTATTTTTCTCACAACTCACTTTCTTTTCTTTTAGTTTTTCTATTTTTTTCATTTTCTTTTTCGATGCTCTCTTTTTCGATGCTTGCTCCATGGATCGCTTAAGGCGTTGTTGGTCTACCATGACTTGCTGCGAAGACAAGGGTACCAAAGTAACATATTTACCCTTATGTTGAAACCAGTATTGGTTAGCGAAATCATCATGTTTGACTCGCCGGTCAAACTACCATGGCCTTCCAAGTAAGATATGGCCCGCATGCATGGGCACAATGTCACACAACACTTCATCATGGTAGTTTCCAATGGAGAATGATATCAGTGTAACACCCCTTACCCGAGACCGTCACCGGAATCTAGTACGAGATGTTATCCAATTTAACTTACCAATTCGGAGCATAAAAAAAATTGCTTTTAAAATTAAATTCACTGTTCACAACAAAACTGTCTACCTGCGTGACTTTCACTAATTTAATTATAACTCGAGTTACAGAACTCAAAATTTAAATCCGTAAATTTTCCCTGAAACTAGACTCATATTACTACTTACCATAAAATTTTCAGAATTTTTGACTTGGCCAATTAGTACAGTTTATTCATTAAAGTATCCCCTGTTTCACAGCTCGACAGATCTGACCTCTCGGCACTAAAAATCAATTATCTCTTTGTACAGAATACATATAAGGTTATCGTTTTTTTATTTTGAAAATAGACTCACTAAGAAATCTACACATATAAATTATGACCCATAATTCTTTCTGTACAATTTATAATGATTTTCTAAAGTCAGAACAGGGGACTTCAAAGCCCATTCTGACCCTGTCTCACTAAAATTCAAATATCTCAAAATACAGAATTGCTTTTCCTACATAGTTTCTTTCATATAAAAATAGACTTGATAAGCTTTAATTCCATATATAATTCACTCTCTAATTCCATTTCTACTATTTATGGTGAATTTTTACATTCACGTCACTGCTGCTGTCAAAGAAACTGCTTCTTTGAATTAGTTACCATTTACACATACATAATACCAAAACATAATCTTTACTAACCATTTCAATAGCTAATCTTAGCCATATCATTTGATCATGCTCAAAATGATTAAGACTCTATACATGCCATAGTTCAAACATTTTGAAAAGCACATAATACCGAGATGGCTATGATAGTGTGATACGAGCTCCGACGGTCCACTATTCGATCAAGTTCAAATCACTATAAAACAAAGGAAAGAAAGAGATGTGTAAGCTATAAATAGCTTAGTAAGTTACATGTAAACAATAATTACTCATTTAATAATTAACACTTTTAACATATAACTAATCAAAACATTTCTTAGCAATTTCAATCACTTACACATGCACAATCTTACCAATTCACTTGCATATACATTTTCACACTTAACATTTCATATTCACTTTAATTCATTATTAATCCCGTTGAACAGTTGGAATATACACGGATACGTAGAGATTTAGCACATAAGTGCCACACTGATATGTAGCCGAAGCTACCACTGATATGTAGCCGTAGCTACCACTGATATGTAGCCGAAGCTACCACTGATATGTAGCCGAAGATACCACTGATCAATAACACTGGAAATGTCCACGGGCCTGCTCACACAAGTCCGCCGTGTCGCAACACATGCTAGATCACCCAGACCCGAGACTCACTGTAACAATCGTAACATCAGTAACATCTGGTCTCTAGTGACATGTCACTTGTATCCAATTCTATTCCTAAGTTCAACCGAATTTACACTTAACACTTTATTACTTGAATAATTCATGAACAATTTTCCTTCCACATTCAATATTAATTCACATATCAAATATAATTCACAATTTATACAAATATAACTATTATTTACATATAACTTACCTCGGATGCAAAACGACTATTTTTGTAATTTAGTCGATAACTTTCTCTTTCCCCGATCACTTCCACTATTTCTTCTTTCTTGATCTATATTAACACAATTTAATACATTTTATCAACATTTCATTCAAATACAATTCATACACAACATTTTCAAATTTACATTTTTCCCTAAACTTTTCAAAATTCCACTTTTGTCCCTAAGCTCGTAAAAATAAAATTCACTAAATTTTTAAATTTCAAACTTCACTAAATCATATTTCATGCTCATAACAGCCCTCAATTTCACAAAATCACAACTTTATGCACACTTTACCATCTTTCACAATTTAGCCCTTTTCAACATTTCCATCAAAATTCATCTAGTAAAACTTGTAATTAACACTTCAAACATTCATTATCTAACATCACTAATCAATTTACAATTATATCATGAATGGGTAAATTTTCAAACTTTAATTTCATTTAAATTAAATAGTAGAAACATGAAATTCAAGCTTCAATAAGCATAAAAATACAAAAATAATTAAAACGGGCAAGAAATCACTTACAATTGAGCTTAGGAAGTTCAAGAACCCTAGCTATGGTGACATGAATTTTTTGGCAGCAAACGTCTGATTTTAAGAAGATGAACACTTGTTTTCATCTTTATTTTGTCTTTATTCAATTTGGACAAAATGCCCTTGACCCATTACTTAGATATTTTTCTAGAAATACTCTTTTGTGTCCATAACACTAATTTATGGTCTAATTGCCACATAAACACTTCCAATTTCATGCAATAATTCAATTAAGTCATTTAATCACTAATTAGACACACTTTGCATTTTTTTCAATTTAGTCCTAAAAATTCAATTAAGCACTAAAGCATTAAAATTTCCTATCCATATTTTCACACAATATTTCAATCAATCAGTAACTAATAAAAATTTATAAAATTAAACTATTTCACTTCGGATTTGTGGTTACGAAACGACTATTCCGATTAGGCCCTATTTCGGGCTATCACAATCAGTGCTTGCTTGGTCACCTTTAACTTGACCCCTTCGTGGAGCCATTGCAATTTATAGGGGCTTGGATGCTTGATAGTCGACAAGGCAATTTTGTCCACCATGTACGTGCTTGCAACATTAGTGCAACTTCCACCATCGATCACAATGCTGCAAACCTTGTCTTTGACATGTCCACGTGTATGGAATAAATTTTCACGTTGTAATTCATCCACGAAGGTTTGTGCACTAAGATTTCTTTTTACCACAAGCATCTCACCTTCAACAACAAACGTTACTTCATCTTCATTGTCGGAAGGAATTTCAACCTCTTCTTCGTTCTTGTCTATTTCCTCTTCCGATTCAATATCACCATTTGGCCTTATAATCATTACACTCATATTCAGACACTGACTTGCTACATGGCCTCTTCCTAGACACTTAAAACATTTTATATCTCTTGATTGATTTTGGAAAGTATCAACAACTTTACCTTTGCTAGACTTGGCAATTGGCTTGGTCGTTTTCGATGGTGCGGTTGGCTCTTTTTTTGGGTTAGCAGAATCACTCTTATTCGCACCTTGGTTCCATTTAGATGTATTGGGAAAAGAATAACCTCGAACAGGACCTTTCTTTTTAATTTTCTTCTCGACTTTGATCTCCATGTGCACCATGTCTACGATCTCCATGTAGTGTTGTAACTCAATGATGTTCGTGATTTCTCGATTAAGTCCGGCCAAAAATCATGCCATAGTCGCCTTGCGATCTTCTTGCACATCCACGCGAATCATAGCGATTTCCATCTCTTTGTAGTAATCCTCCACACTTTTGGTACCTTGGGTGAGATTTTGGAGTTTTTGATACAACTCCAAATGGTAATATGAAGGAATGAATCTTCGCCGCATCACAACTTTCATCTCGGCCCAAGTAGTAATAGGACGCTCACCATTTCGCCTTCGACTTGTGACAAATTGATCCCACCAGATCATGGCATAATCTAAAAATTCAATAGCCGCCAACTTGACCTTCTTGGCCTCGGAATAGTTGTGGCATTCGAACACTAATTCAATTTTCTTCTCCCATTACAAATAAGCTTTCAGATCTGAACGACCATAGAAAGGTGGAATAGTTAGTTTAATTCTTTTGAGGTCGTCATCATACCTTTCTTGTTCTCGTTGACCATGGTGTCGCCGACATCTCCTTTGGTCACTAATGTTTGAGCCTTGTTCGCCTCTACCGACTTGGTTCGAAACTTCTTCATCTTGAGCTTGTCTTCGACCTCGATTTCATGCGGTGGACTTAGAGGAGTCCTTTCTCACTGGCCTCTCCCTTCCACTTGATCAAGTCAATCTTGTATAGGCTCCAACTTACAATCAAACAGACGTTCAACCTCGCGCAACAATGCTTGCATGTTTAAATCTAGCACATTTCGTACGGGTTGTCTTTCCGCCATATTTTGTTCGGGACTTCTACACATAAGTAAAATAGACCTCACTTACAAGACTCATAGTTCACTCGGAAAGAAAATAATTGTCACTCACGCTCATGTTTAATACTCAATTTTGGCTTTTTCTTTGATGTAATTCACTCTTGCCTTTTTCAGCTCGACCTCGTCTCACAAATTCATAATTCGTCTCGATAGACTTAATTTGCTACTTGAGGGTCGGTTTCAAAATGGGTAACAAAGGAAATATTGTAATGGTGCAGGGTAGGCTAAAACAAAATAAAAATCAGGGTATAAGTGTGGCGTTTGAGTAGTAGAATGGAAGTGACATAAAACTCTCTCGTGATCGGTACTTGCAAGAATAAGAAACAAAATATTCAATTCTTTTTTTATATTCGAACCCTTTTTTTTACTTCGTATATATTTTTTTATACTTTTCAAATACAATATGCTGAATACAAATGAAAACAAATACAACCTTTTTTTTAACTTTCGATTTTTTTTCAATTCACAAACCTAATTCGGATTCTTCGATCTTTGACACTCCTCGTTTTTAAGCTCTAATACCAAATGACGTGATCCAGCTTGGTTGATTGAGTCGATTCACTTGATTGCCCCTTCGTCAACGAGAAGTTTTCGTTCGATGTTGTTTGAAGATAGAGTTATGGAGATGTATAAACAAAAGCCGATAAATTGGGATCAAAAGATAGGCTAAGTTAATATAGCTAGGTTCAGTTTAACAAGAAATAAAAATTATAAGTTGATAGTTAAAATGGAAATGGAAATTGAACTCAAGCTTTAAGAACGATTCAATACTATGTCAGTATTGCCCCGGGACTTATATTGCTTAAGGTGGTATTAATGGAAAGTCAAAGATGGACCTTGACTCGTTACCTATATAGATGTAAGAACCAAAGGTATAAAAGATGGTTGAACGCCACACCTAGAGGGTGATAAGTTCAAAGAGTCGGGTTGACGCCACTAGCTAGCTAGATAAGTCAGAATGAGACTCAAATGAATGAAGAGAGGAGGCAACCTCACAATCAAGTTTTTTAATAATAAAAAATGTCTAACCAGTTTACAAAGAGAAACAAATTATTTAGAGTTTACATATGATAGCCGAATAGACAAACTTAAGGACTAAGCAATTCGGCTTTAACTGTGTGGATTAATCTAGCAATGTATTTCCTATTAGCTAAGCCTAAATTCGGCTGAATGGGGAGTTCAATGATCAGCTTCAAAACCAAGGAAATGAATTTGACAGCTTGTGAGTGTATGGGAGACCAACGGGCATGTCTAGGTTCGGCCAAAGTTCGATTGGTCTCTCCAAAAGATGCTTCTTGGCCGAATAAGTACATAGGAGATCAATGGACAACAATCAATGCATGTAGATGAACATTCATGCACTCTTCCATTCATTGTAATGAACCATTCATGTACCATCCTTAAAGCATTCATTCGTTGAAGGTAGTCATTCATGCACCCGCCGTACATTGAAGCAACATGTTCATGAATTCTTTATTGATTGTGTTCCCACATCCGGCTGTACCTACAAAAGCTATGAACTAATTAAAACAAGATATATTCGGTGAACCAAGTTGTGTTCACATCAAACTCAATAATTAATAGAATAATTAATTTAAAGCTAACTGAACTTGAACTTAGCTAGCACAATTCATTCGACTAACTCTTAAACATGTAAAACAACTTAATGAACTGAATTGAGCTGGTATATTCGGTCATGAGCTGTAGAGAATTATTTAAATTAAATATAATACTCAAATTATTTAAAGGATAATAGTAACGAGCTGATTAGATACTAAATTGAGCTCGAATGAGCTGAATTGAGCTCAAATGAGCTTGTTGGAGCTGAAACGAGCTAAAGGAGCTGAAATCGAGCTAAAATTAGCTTGCACTAAGGTGCATGGGTTCTTCAATGGATTAGACTGAGCTTTCCCTTCGTTAACAACCTGATCCTCCTTCCAAAAGCTAAGAAATAACGCCGTGACAGCTTCTTGAAGTCACTTGGATCAAGCTCGTGTCATTGGTCCTTTTGGGAGCTCGATGGAATCAAGATGAGGACCTGGTGGAGCTTGGGGCGTGGTCACGTCATTCCCCCCTTCTTTAAATCGACTTATCCTCAAGTTGCGCTGCTTGTTCGCTAGAGAATATTTATTTCCACGCAACTCACCTTGGACGAGTAGGGTAATTAGTCCCAGATAGACTCCACATCGAACGCATACCAAATTATTCAATCGGATATAGGTGATAAAACCAAACTGACTTGATATAGTTCTGAAACTTTCGATCATCTCAAAATACATCCATAATTCATGGTTTAAACAAATGGAGTTTGAAGAAAGGATCAAGAGTTGGAAGTTTTCTTCACAATCGAATGAATGTGAGAATTCATGTGTGTGTTGAATTTTCATGCTAGAACCTTGCAGCTGCCTTTTAGTTATATTCTTACCAATGAACTCAATGTCTTCATCTGGCAAGATAGAAAAGTTATTCACAGCAGGCTTTGAACAAATTCCAGGAATCAAAATGTCGAAATAAATTTCATTGACATTCGGATAAGAAGAAAAAGTTTGAAATGTTCCAGAATCCATACCTTGTTCATAGAGAAGATTAAAAATTTTAAATTCGGGTTTACCTCTTTCAATCATTTCAAACCTTCTCTTTTTGAAATTATAGTGTAATAGGGGCTCCTTCTTCGAATTAACCTGAAACGAAGAAATAAGAAAACAATGGTTATTTAAATCTCCTTTCTTTTTCTCACTCACTCACTTTTCTTTTTCTTTCTTTTTCTTTTTCGATATTCTTATTTTTCTCACAACTCACTTTCTTTTCTTTTAGTTTTTCTATTTTTTTTCATTTTCTTTTTCGATGCTCTCTTTTTCGATGCTTGCTCCATGGATCGCTTAAGGCGTTGTTGGTCTACCATGACTTGTCACAAGACAAGGGTACCAAAGTAACATATTTACCCTTATGTTGAAACCAGATTGGTTAGCGAAATCATCATGTTTGACTCGCCGGTCAAACTACCATGGCCTTCCAAGTAAGATATGGCCCGCATGCATGGGCACAATGTCACACAACACTTCATCATGGTAGTTTCCAATGGAGAATGATATCAGTGCTTGCTTGGTCACCTTTAACTTGACCCCTTCGTGGAGCCATTGCAATTTATAGGGGCTTGGATGCTTGATAGTCGACAAGGCAATTTTGTCCACCATGTACGTGCTTACAACATTAGTGCAACTTCCACCATCGATCACAATGCTGCAAACCTTGTCTTTGACATGTCCACGTGTATGGAATAAATTTTCACGTTGTAATTCATCCACGAAGGTTTGTGCACTAAGATTTCTTTTTACCACAAGCATCTCACCTTCAACAACAAACGTTACTTCATCTTCATTGTCGGAAGGAATTTCAACCTCTTCTTCGTTCTTGTCTATTTCCTCTTCTGATTCAATATCACCATTTGGCCTTATAATCATTACACTCATATTCAGACACTGACTTGCTACATGGCCTCTTCCTAGACACTTAAAACATTTTATATCTCTTGATTGATTTTGGAAAGTATCAACAACTTTACCTTTGCTAGACTTGGCAATTGGCTTGGTCGTTTTCGATGGTGCGGTTGGCTCTTTTTTTGGGTTAGCAGAATCACTCTTATTCGCACCTTTGTTCCATTTAGATGTATTGGGAAAAGAATAACCTCGAACAGGACCTTTCTTTTTAATTTTCTTCTCGACTTTGATCGCCATGTGCACCATGTCTACGATCTCCATGTAGTGTTGTAACTCAATGATGTTCGTGATTTCTCGATTAAGTCCGGCCAAAAATCATGCCATAGTCGCCTTGCGATCTTCTTGCACATCCACGCGAATCATAGCGATTTCCATCTCTTTGTAGTAATCCTCCACACTTTTGGTACCTTGGGTGAGATTTTGGAGTTTTTGATACAACTCCAAATGGTAATATGAAGGAATGAATCTTCGCCGCATCACAACTTTCATCTCGGCCCAAGTAGTAATAGGACGCTCACCATTTCGCCTTCGACTTGTGACAAATTGATCCCACCAGATCATGGCATAATCTAAAAATTCAATAGCCGCCAACTTGACCTTCTTGGCCTCGGAATAGTTGTGGCATTCGAACACTAATTCAATTTTCTTCTCCCATTACAAATAAGCTTTCAGATCTGAACGACCATAGAAAGGTGGAATAGTTAGTTTAATTCTTTTGAGGTCGTCATCATACCTTTCTTGTTCTCGTTGACCATGGTGTCGTCGACATCTCCTTTGGTCACTAATGTTTGAGCCTTGTTCGCTCTCGGCCTGACTTGGTTCAGAAACTTCTTCATCTTGAGCTTGTCTTCGGCCTCGATTTCGCGGTGGACTTAGAGGAGTCCTTTCTCACTGGCCTCTCCCTTCCACTTGATCAAGTCAATCTTGTATAGGCTCCAACTTACAATCAAACAGACGTTCAACCTCGCGCAACAATGCTTGCATGTTTAAATCTAGCACATTTCGTACGGGTTGTCTTTCCGCCATATTTTGTTCGGGACTTCTACACATAAGTAAAATAGACCTCACTTACAAGACTCATAGTTCACTCGGAAAGAAAATAATTGTCACTCACGCTCATGTTTAATACTCAATTTTGGCTTTTTCTTTGATGTAATTCACTCTTGCCTTTTTCAGCTCGACCTCGTCTCACAAATTCATAATTCGTCTCGATAGACTTAATTTGCTACTTGAGGGTCGGTTTCAAAATGGGTAACAAAGGAAATATTGTAATGGTGCGGTAGGCTAAAACAAAATAAAATCGTGGTATAAGTGTGGCGTTTGAGTAGTAGAATGGAAGTGACATAAAACTCTCTCGTGATCAAGACTTGCAAGAATAAGAAACAAAATATTCAATTCTTTTTTATATTCGAACTCTTTTTTTACTTCAGATATATTTTTTTATACTTTTCAAATACAATATGCTGAATACAAATGAAAACAAATACAACCTTTTTTTTAACTTTCGATTTTTTTTCAATTCACAAACCTAATTCGGATTCTTCGATCTTTGACGCTCCTCGTTTTTAAGCTCTAATACCAAATGACGTGATCTAGCTTGGTTGATTGAGTCGATTCACTTGATTGCCCCTTCGTCAACGAGAAGTTTTCGTTCGATGTTGTTTGAAGATAGAGTTATGGAGATGTATAAACGAAAGCCGATAAATTGGGATCAAAAGATAGGCTAAGTTAATATAGCTAGGTTCAGTTTAACAAGAAATAAAAATTATAAGTTGATAGTTAAAATGGAAATGGAAATTGAACTCAAGCTTTAAGAACGATTCAATACTATGTCAGTATTGCCCCGGGACTTATATTGCTTAAGGTGGTATTAATGGAATGTCAAAGATGGACCTTGACTCGTTACCTATATAGATGTAAGAACCAAAGGTATAAAAGATGGTTGAACGCCACACCTAGAGGGTGATAAGTTCAAAGAGTCGGGTTGACGCCACTAGCTAGCTAGATAAGTCAGAATGAGACTCAAATGAATGAAGAGAGGAGGCAACCTCACAATCAAGTTTTTTAATAATAAAAATGTCTAACCAGTTTACAAAGAGAAACAAATTATTTAGAGTTTACATATGATAGCCGAATAGACAAACTTAAGGACTAAGCAATTCGACTTTAACTGTGTGAATTAATCTAGCAATGTATTCCTATTAGCTAAGCCTATATTCGACTGGATGGGGAGTTCAATGATCAGCTTCAAAACCAAGGAAATGAATTTGGCAGCTTGTGAATGTATGGGAGACCAACGAGCATGTCTAGGTTTGGCCAAAGTTCGAATGGTCTCTCCACAAGATGCTTCTTGGCCGAATAAGTACATCGGAGATCAATGGACAGCAATCAACGCATGTAGATAAACATTCATGCACTCTTCTATTCGTTGTAATGAACCATTCATGTACCATCCTTAAAGCATTCATTCGTTGAAGGTAGTCATTCATACACCCGCACGTACATTGAACCAACATGTTCATGAATTCTTCATTGATTGTGTTCCCACATTCGACTGTACCTACAAAAGCCATGAACTAATTAAAAACAAGATATATTCGGCTGAACCAAGCTGTGTTTAGGTGATATTGAGCATAAATTTTAACAGTTACAATTGATATATTGAGAAAATGGATTGAATTGGAAAGTGTTATATGGCTATATATATTTCGAGCCAGAATAAAATATAGGAGGGGATACAATTGACATGCCAATAGGTTATTGTGTGTGCTGTACGAGATTGATACGTGATGAGATGATGATATATGACTTGATATTATACACTGAAAATGTTGGAATCCAACATTTGTTGCGGATTACTGAGTTATATTTATAGTGATCTTGGCATGTTTCTGGGGAGGATGTAAAGCCTACAGGCTTGGCACTTGGTGCCCAGGCATGTTTTTGGAGGGATGTTAGCCTACGGAATAGGAACTTGGTGCCCAGGAGTGTTCTTGGTTGGATTGGCTCGGTTGAACATCCTTGCGTGTTTTAGGTGGATAACCACGTATCCGTATTTGTTCATATAGTTCATCGAGCTAAATCTTGATGGTTAAATGACATAATGATGTGTATTTGATATTTGGTAGTAATGTCTTGGTGATTGACTAGTAAATGCGCTCATGTCTTCCGATTTTATATCGTGAATTGGTATTGAATGATCTTGTACAATTTGAATGGCTATATGACTTGTATATATAAGGATCTCACTCGTTGATATGGTTTTGATGACAGGATTATGTGTTATTTAATTGTTCTATTAATTTATAAATGTGATATTAAGGTATGTTATATCATTTTTCTATATATGAACTTACTAAGCTTAATCGAATCTTATTCGGTGTTGTTTTCCTGTTTCCTTGTAGATTTTCTATTGTGTAACTGGGTAATTGGATCAACCTAAAGATCACACCATCCAACTATCTTTTAGTAGACTTTGAAAAATGTTATATTTTTGGTTTGGTGGCATGTAATAGGAGTAACTTGTATATGTATACAAGTGTTCACTACAAGTGGTATGTTTTGTGCTTGTATAAAAGTTGTATTCTTGTTGGCTAATAATGTGGTTGAGCATGGTTTGGTATGGAGATTTGAATATGGTATTGGGCTTGATATGTGATGGAATGAAAAACATATAGATGAGGTATAATGTGATAGGGGATGCTTGAATAGGTAAAACTTCGGTTCAAGTTTTTTTTTTTTTGGATGGCATGAAATAATATGTGCATTATTTCATTTGATGGAAAATATTTCAGTGAATATGTCTTGTTAATTGATTGTTAGTTAGTGAAAGAAATTATAGCATTTTGACACCTTACATGACATTGTGTGGTTAAGTGTAAATTTGATAGTAAATGGAGTTTATCATTAGGTTTGAATGATGTTTGTGATGGTGCCTTATGGTATATTGGTTTGGCACATAAGATGGTGTTTTAAATTGAGTTTTGGTATGTTTTTGATGTGTCTTGAATCGGATAAATGAATGGTATTTGATATGATTGTGGCTTAAGATAGTAAATGGATGTGTAACTGTAAACGGAAAAAAATATGTAGGACTTTTCCTAAATAATTCATCACCTTTTTACTTAAAATTATTGTTAAAACAAAGTAATTGTTTATTAAATTAATGAAATATGTGAAAATATGAAATTAGGACATAGAAATTATTAAAATGTTATTTTATGTTTTATTATATAGTTTTCATGCACAAAATGGCTTATTTTATATTAATTTAAGCGTATTATATTTTTAAGCTATGAAGTGGGTCATGCAAGGTTAAATTAAATAATAAAATATAATGTTATATTTTAATAATTCATTTTAATATTTCATTAATAAAAATTGGGTTTAATTAATTAAGTAAATTGATTAATTAAAGTTGTTAAATTAATTTATTGGTCCTGTAAATTATTTGCTATCTTTGACAGGTCTAAGGATTTTCTTCTAAATTGCAAAACCGTCCAAGTGGGGACTAAGTCAACCCAATTTTTTGCTGCGCATGGCTAATTATAAACCAAATTTTGCTTTAATTATACAAGGTCCTCGAAGAGTTGAAGAAATTAGAGATTTACCTAAAGATTTGCACTTGAGCGAGTTTCAGTCCTGAATTGTTGTGGCATCCAAACTGACAAAAAATCAAGGAAAAATCAGCTTGATTTGCTTGATTTATGGCCGGCCAACCATGGGATATTTTTCAAAGGATGAACACCCCTATTTTTAGTAAACTATCCCCCTCTCCTCACCTATAAATAAGACCCTCTCATTCATTTATCCATCATCCCTCACTTCTCATCATTCTCTCCTCTCTCAATTCTCTCAACTCTCTTAGCTCTCACTCCTATCACCATCCTTGCATAAAGAATTTCAACAAATTAGCCTCTTAAAGAGCCCTTGGTCGGCCACCTTGGAGAGCCATCAGCAAAGGAGCAAAGCAAAGGAGCGAAGGAGCCTCGTCAGTCAGAGTCTTGGGTGACATCCACTCTAAATTGGGTTTAATCTTTCTCTTCTTTAATTTAATTTAAAGATGTTTGCTATGAGTTCTTTGTTCTTGTTTACAACAATGATAGCTTAATTTTATTTAAGCTAGGATGATTATTTTTATTAAATAATATTTATTTGATTCATGCTTATAATGTTTGTGCCTCAATCGATCATGTTTTCAATTAAAATCAAGTCTGTATTTCGTTCATACGTGATTGAAATGCACCTGAATCAGCTGAGCGATCCTAACCAGACGACGGCTAATGGACGCATAATTAAAGTAATTGTCTTAGTTTACTTATGTTATAATTGTTGAAAATTGTGTTTAATTTTGCTAAAATCTACTGCATTCATATAGTTTGTATACTTAGGAAAACTTGCATTAGGGATCATTGCATTTAATTTAATTTAGACACCACTTCTCAACTATATTGTGTTTTTAGTTTTTAAAATTGTTAATATAATTTTATAAGTTAAGTGGCTTAGCACAAGCACAATCCCTGTGGAGACTATAACTTGATACTTATTAAAAAAATAAAAAGTAGGAGAGGGGACACAAACTTGGGTCACAATGGTGGCTTCACTTGTTCTTAACCAATAGGCTAGCACACAATCTTGTTTAAAAACTATCGATAACTTGGGACACTTAGATGACCCATAATTACGAATACGTTAAGTTGATGAGCTACTATGGGGAATTCGCTCTTCAAAAACACCATTGAGAACTCCTTTAGGAAATACCTCTAGAGCAAATTCAAATTTTACCACAAGGCTATCCAAACAATGATATCTCTACAGGTGCCATAGGGCTTCTCCTACATGGTCTTAGGCTATCCAAACAATGATATCATTTAGTTTAATGGGTCTCTACCATCTAGTCTTACACATATCTTCATGTTGTGATTTTCCAGTCTGGTTATTATTATAGTTGCCCTATCGGAGGCAACACAAACGGATGCATTACTCATTTAACACAGAACACACTTATCTAGATTTCATTCACTCTTAAAAAACTCATACTCTTCGATACCTAATTTCAAATGCATACATTCCACACATCATCTTATTCATACAAGACATAATATACCTCATTTGTAAACATGTAGAAACTTTACAGCATTTCGCACACACATACACTCACCAATTAGCCTAGAAGACATCAACATACGAATAACCATTGTAAATGGTCATACATACACTCATCATTTAGTTTAATGAATCTCTACATTTAGTTTAAATTTCCATTCCTACTATATATACTCAGTTCCCCTTCAAAGTACCTTTACAAGTTTCAAAAGCATACTAAAATTACCCTTTAAATGTCCTACCAAAATCGGGAAAAATATACAAGGAAATCTGAATGTAGATATTGTTTCACTAGTCAAGTTCATTCAATTGAATCTTAACCAATCTCGTTCAGGACCCACTTACACAATTTTCGAGTAACTTGATTGTACCACACCTCTGGTGGTAACTCGTATATGGCGTGGTCTTAAAGACACTTTTGTCCTCTACAACTTTCTCATATACTTAGTAGGCGCTTCATACCCAACCAAAATTCTAAGGCATACTCTTCATTTGTTGTACTCTTTCTTCAAATGAAGAATACCCTGAGATGAAACCATAGAGTAACAGCACTCGAGTGTTCGTAGAGGCCTCAAATTGATTTTGAACGGAATAAAAAATGTGGTGCGCAATGCATCAGTAATGCAATCAACATTTGATGAAATGCGTGAATCGATATGGTAAATGAGGTAACCTCAGTAACAATGGTTGATTGTAAGAGTAATATAATTAGTTTTAGAAAAAAACATAGTATTGAACTAAGGAAAGAAAGATCAATGATGTGAAAGTCAATGCGAAATTAGACGTGATTTTGGACATTGTCAATAAGATATAAATAAGAAAATGGCAGTCTGGGGAGTTAGGTTGGACAAATGACAAATGTCAAATTATGGTAAGATTGATGTGGATACTAGGTTGAATGTAAAATTATGTGCAGTTACATAGGTGTGAATCTTAATTTTGACTGACGTCCGTCCTAAGAAGAATTCGACATATCAGGATGTGAAAAAGTTAAGGATTTCTGGAGATACAAGCAGAATAACCAAATATCAGGATAACACCTATCTGACAACAAGACATTCTAATGAAGTATTTTAAAGCTTCTTATACATTTGAATTGATATTAAATCCAGCCTTTGTCACGATGACAACAATTACGATGTGAAAGACTTACACATGCATGTATGTAATGGCAGTGCAGATAACATTCATTCAATCCACAAATTGTCAGACATGGCATCTAGAACATTATTCGTTAGGTGTAACGTTATCATGTGTAGTAGGCAATAATCTAACAGTTGTCAGACATTAGTAAAATTGGCCATAACGACACTAATAACACATGAAAAAGAGAAGAAACTTTCAGTGTTGGTACTAAGCAGTAGCAGACATTGAAACCTCAGTGAATATAACAATGGCAGTGAACTACAAAACACTCATAGAATGGATTGAAAACGAAAGACATACCCTTTCTGTCATGGGCCATGAAACATCCGTAAAACACCATAAACCTGCAGCAAACGTGATGGAGAGAAAAGAGCACAACAAAGTAGGTAAACCAGAAATTCAACGAATCAGTGTTCATCCACCGCCAAAATTACCATGCGACTCCTCCTAGTATAACAGGTACTGATCAAAGGACTAATTGTAGTGCAAATTGAGCAGACGGATCCTATAGCTATCGTAGGAGAGAACCGAAACACTTGAAAAAATTCCAAGAATGAAAAACTTATGAATCTTGAGAGAATTTCATACAGAAATAGTTTAATGGAGTGAAATAGCACAAATAACGTAACATAAATCCTACAATGGAAATCGACAAAGAGAAAGGAATGAAAAACTGTAACAGAAATCCTACCGGAAAAATAAAAGAAAAAGGAAAGCATTTTGAATCGTTGTGTAGAGTTGGAGGGATGTCAAATTTTGGGAGGATATTAGAGGCGGGATCTGTGAAATCAATTGAAACGGTGCGTGGTGGAAACAATTGAACCAAAATAGTGAGTTTTGAATTAGTAATTCATCAACAGTTTATGTTTTTTAGCTCGGAAAACTTTGAAAGGTCATAACTTTTCGTTCGGTTGTCCGATTGAGACGATTTTTTTTATTTCGAATAACTTTCGAGATCTACGCGCTAACAAATAGCCGAAGGCGGTTTGCCTCAGTTTTTGTCGAAAAAGATCTTTTTTTGCCTCTAAATTTTGATTTTTCGGTTTAAAATTGAATTTTGAAACATTCAAATCATTATATTTCTAACTTATTTGAAGTAAACACCGGATTTTTTTTACAGAATTATTGTATTAGTTTTTCTAATTTGACACGTGTATGGAATAGGTCTGATAAATCATTAGAACTTAACGTAACATAATGAAGATAATAATGATTTCTATAATATGTCAATTAATTAGTTTAGCTTAGTTGGTTTAGATGTTTGCTCTTT